>NC_034191.2:66627752-66632752 GCF_002021735.2 Oncorhynchus kisutch | reverse complement strand
TATTACACACTACTCTACCATAACATCTCTACAATACAGAATACAACACATTATTACACACTGCTCTACCATAACATCTCTACAATACAGAATACAACACATTATTACACACTACTCTACCATAACATCTCTACAATACAGAATAGAACACATTATTACACACTACTCTACCATAACATCTCTACAATACAGAATACAACACATTATTACACACTACTCTACCATAACATGTCTACAATACAGAATACATAATACAACACATTATTACACACTACTCTACCATAACATCTCTACAATACAGAATACAACACATTATTACACACTACTCTACCATAACATCTCTACAATACAGAATACAACACATTAGTACACACTACTCTACCATAACATCTCTACAATACAGAATACAGAATACAACACATTATTATACACTACTCTACCATAACATCTCTACAATACAGAATACAACACATTATTACACACTACTCTACCATAGCATCTCTACAATACAGAATACAGAATACAACACATTATTACACACTACTCTACCATAACATCTCTTAAATACAGAATACAACACATTATTACACACTACTCTACCATAACATCTCTATAATACAGAATACAACACATTATTACACACTACTCTACCATAACATCTCTACAATACAGAATACAACACATTATTACACACTACTCTACCATAACATCTCTACAATACAGAATACATAATACAACACATTATTACACACTACTCTACCATAAGATCTCTACAATACAGAATGCATAATACAACACATTATTACACACTACTCTACCATAACATCTCTACAATACAGAATACATAATACAACACATTATTACACATTACTCTACCATAACATCTCTACAATACATAATACAACACATTATTACACACTACTCTACCATAACATCTCTACAATACAGAATACAACACATTATTACACACTAGTCTACCATAACATCTCTACAATACAGAATACAACACATTATTACACACTACTCTACCATAACATCTCTACAATACATAATACAACACATTATTACACACTACTCTACCATAACATCTCTACAATACAGAATACAACACATTATTACACACTACTCTACCATAACATCTCGACAATACAGAATACATAATACAACACATTATTACACACTACTCTAACATAACATCTCTACAATACAGAATACAACACATTATTACACACTAGTCTACCATAACATCTCTACAATACAGAATAGAACACATTATTACACACTACTCTACCATAACATCTCTACAATACAGAATACATAATACAACACATTATTACACACTACTCTACCATAACTTCTCTACAATACAGAATACAACACATTATTACACACTACTCTACCATAACATCTCTACAATACAGAATACAACACATTATTACACACTACTCTACCATAACATCTCTACAATACAGAATACAACACATTATTACACACTACTCTGCCATAACATCTCTACAATACAGAATACAACACATTATTACACACTACTCTACCATAACATCTCTACAATACAGAATACAACACATTATTACACACTACTCTACCATAACATCTCTACAATACAGAATAGAACACATTATTACACACTACTCTACCATAACATCTCTACAATACAGAATACAACACATTATTACACACTACTCTACCATAACATCTCTACAATACAGAATACAACACATTATTACACACTACTCTACCATAACATCTCTACAATACAGAATACAACACATTATTACACACTACTCTACCATAACATCTCTACAATACAGAATACAACACATTATTACACACTACTCTACCATAACATCTCTACAATACAGAATACAACACATTATTACACACTACTCTACCATAACATCTCTACAATACAGAATACATAATACAACACATTATTACACACTACTCTACCATAACATCTCTACAATACAGAATACAACACATTATTACACACTACTCTACCATAACATCTCTACAATACAGAATACATAATACAACACATTATTACACACTACTCTAACATAACATCTCTACAATACAGAATACAACACATTATTACACACTAGTCTACCATAACATCTCTACAATACAGAATACAACACATTATTACACACTACTCTACCATAACATCTCTACAATACAGAATACATAATACAACACATTATTACACACTACTCTACCATAACATCTCTACAATACAGAATACAACACATTATTACACACTACTCTACCATAACATCTCTACAATACAGAATACAACACATTATTACACACTACTCTACCATAACATCTCTACAATACAGAATACAACACATTATTACACACTACTCTACCATAACATCTCTACAATACAGAATACATAATACAACACATTATTACACATTACTCTACCATAACATCTCTACAATACAGAATACAACACATTATTACACACTACTCTACCATAACATCTCTACAATACAGAATACAGAATACAACACATTATTACACACTACTCTACCATAACATCTCTACAATACAGAATACAACACATTATTACACACTACTCTACCATAACATCTCTACAATACAGAATACAACACATTATTACACACTACTCTACCATAACATCTCTACAATACAGAATACATAATACAACACATTATAACACACTACTTTACCATAACATCTCTACAATACAGAATACAACACATTATTACACACTACTCTACCATAACATCTCTACAATACAGAATACATAATACAACACATTATTACACACTACTCTACCATAAGATCTCTACAATACAGAATGCATAATACAACACATTATTACACACTACTCTACCATAACATCTCTACAATACAGAATACATAATACAACACATTATTACACATTACTCTACCATAACATCTCTACAATACAGAATACAACACATTATTACACACTACTCTACCATAACATCTCTACAATACAGAATACAACACATTATTACACACTAGTCTACCATAACATCTCTACAATACAGAATACAACACATTATTACACACTACTCTACCATAACATCTCTACAATACATAATACAACACATTATTACACACTACTCTACCATAACATCTCTACAATACAGAATACAACACATTATTACACACTACTCTACCATAACATCTCGACAATACAGAATACATAATACAACACATTATTACACACTACTCTAACATAACATCTCTACAATACAGAATACAACACATTATTACACACTAGTCTACCATAACATCTCTACAATACAGAATAGAACACATTATTACACACTACTCTACCATAACATCTCTACAATACAGAATACATAATACAACACATTATTACACACTACTCTACCATAACATCTCTACAATACAGAATACAACACATTATTACACACTACTCTACCATAACATCTCTACAATACAGAATACAACACATTATTACACACTACTCTACCATAACATCTCTACAATACAGAATACAACACATTATTACACACTACTCTGCCATACCATCTCTACAATACAGAATACAACACATTATTACACACTACTCTACCATAACATCTCTACAATACAGAATACAACACATTATTACACACTACTCTACCATAACATCTCTACAATACAGAATAGAACACATTATTACACACTACTCTACCATAACATCTCTACAATACAGAATACAACACATTATTACACACTACTCTACCATAACATCTCTACAATACAGAATACAACACATTATTACACACTACTCTACCATAACATCTCTACAATACAGAATACAACACATTATTACACACTACTCTACCATAACATCTCTACAATACAGAATACAACACATTATTACACACTACTCTACCATAACATCTCTACAATACAGAATACAACACATTATTACACACTACTCTACCATAACATCTCTACAATACAGAATACATAATACAACACATTATTACACACTACTCTACCATAACATCTCTACAATACAGAATACAACACATTATTACACACTACTCTACCATAACATCTCTACAATACAGAATACATAATACAACACATTATTACACACTACTCTAACATAACATCTCTACAATACAGAATACAACACATTATTACACACTAGTCTACCATAACATCTCTACAATACAGAATACAACACATTATTACACACTACTCTACCATAACATCTCTACAATACAGAATACATAATACAACACATTATTACACACTACTCTACCATAACATCTCTACAATACAGAATACAACACATTATTACACACTACTCTACCATAACATCTCTACAATACAGAATACAACACATTATTACACACTACTCTACCATAACATCTCTACAATACAGAATACAACACATTATTACACACTACTCTACCATAACATCTCTACAATACAGAATACATAATACAACACATTATTACACATTACTCTACCATAACATCTCTACAATACAGAATACAACACATTATTACACACTACTCTACCATAACATCTCTACAATACAGAATACAGAATACAACACATTATTACACACTACTCTACCATAACATCTCTACAATACAGAATACAACACATTATTACACACTACTCTACCATAACATCTCTACAATACAGAATACAACACATTATTACACACTACTCTACCATAACATCTCTACAATACAGAATACATAATACAACACATTATTACACACTACTCTACCATAACATCTCTACAATACAGAATACAACACATTATTACACACTACTCTACCATAACATCTCTACAATACAGAATACAACACATTATTACACACTACTCTACCATAACATCTCTACAATACAGAATACATAATACAACACATTATTACACATTACTCTACCATAACATCTCTACAATACAGAATACAACACATTATTACACACTACTCTACCATAAC
>NC_034191.2:66607752-66622752 GCF_002021735.2 Oncorhynchus kisutch | reverse complement strand
CACATACCTGCTCTCACACACACACACATGCGAAAATCACACACATACACACTCTCTCCTTTCTTCCTAACTTTCTCTCTTTCTCTCCCTCTCTCCCCTCTCTCCCCTCACTCTCTCTCAATTCATTCCAATTTAAGGGCTTTATTGGCATGGGAAACATATGTTTGCATTGTCAAAGTGATATAGATAATAAAGAAAAGTGAAATAAACAATAAATAAAAATAACAGTAAACATTACTCTCTCTTTCTATCCCCTGCTTTCACAAATCTAAAGGAATGTATAAATTGCTTATCCTATTTATCCTTCCGTCTCTCTCCATCACATATGATTGGAGGCTGTGGCTTTCCAGCCAGTCCAGTGCAGGGCAGGGCTCAAACTGGTTAGCTTAGCGCAGGTCATGTAATAACAATAATCATCTTAGCAAATGGCCGCCAAGCTAAACAAATTAATTAGCACAATGACTCTTTCACTGGCTGGGCCATCCAGCAGCTCCTCTGTCTCTCTGACGAGGCTTGATGGGAGTATTCTGGGAGCTGCGGCTATCTGTGAATAATATAGTAACCACACCCATGGTGTGTGTTTGTGTCTGTGTCTGTGTGTGTGTGTGTGTGTGTGTGTGTGTGTGTGTGTGTGTGTGTGTGTGTGTGTGTGTGTGTGTGTGTGTGTGTGTGTGTGTGTGTGTGTGTGTGTGTGTGTGTGTGTGTGTGTGTGTGTGCGTGTGTGTGTGTCTGTGTGTGTGTGTGTCTGTGTGTGTGTGTCTGGGTGTGTGTGTCTGTGTGTGTGTGTGTGTCCAAAATGAAAATCCCTTTACCATGGTTGCTTGTGCGTCAAGCGGTCCGACGTCTCCGTAAACCTGTCATTTCTCTAAGCCTTGTCTCTGAGCTCATGTTGACCATCTCCTCGGGCCTCTACTTCACAGTCACTCACCCTGACAACATACAATGACAGTCACTCAACGTAACAACATACAATGACAATCACTCACCCTGACAACATACACAGACAGCCACTCACCCTGACAACATACAATGACAGTCACTCATGCTGACAACATACAATGACAGTCACTCAACCTGACAACATACAATGACCGTCACTCACCCTGACAACATACACAGACAGTCACCCACCCGGACAACATACACAGACAGTCACTCACCCTGACAACATACAGTGACAGTCAGTCATCCTGACAAAAAACAATGACAGTCACTCATCCTGACAAAATACAATGACAGTCACTCACCCGGACAACATACACAGACAGTCACTCATGCTGACAACATACAATGATAGTCACTCACCCTGACAACATACACAGACATTCACTCATGCTGACAACATACAATGACAGTCACTCACCCTGACAACATACACAGACAGTCACTCACCCTGACAACATACACTGAGAGTCACTCACCCTGACAACATACACAGACAGTCACTCACCCTGACAACATACGCTGAGAGTCACTCACCCGGACAACATACACTGACAGTCACTCACCCTGACAACATATACTGATAGTCAGTAACCCTGACAACATACACAGTCGCTCACCCTGACAACATACACTGACAGTCCCTCCCCCTGACAACATAAACAGACAGTCACTCACCCTGACAACATATACTGATAGTCACTCACACTGACAACATACACAGTCACTCACCCTGACAACATATACTGATAGTTACTCAGCCTGACAACATACACAGTCACTCACTCTGACAACATACAAAGTCACTCAACCTGACAACATATACAGAAAGTCACTCTGACAACATACACAGTCACTCACCCTGACAACATACAGTCAGTCACCCTGACAACATGCACAGTCACTCACCCTGACAACATATACAGAAAGTCACTCAACCTGACAACATATACAGAAAGTCACTCACCCTGACAACATACAAAGTCACTTACTCTGACAACATACAAAGTCACTTACTCTGACAACATACAGTTAGTCATCCTGACAACATACACAGTCACTCACCCTGACAACATACACAGTCATTCACTCTGACAACATACACAGTCATTCACCCTGACAACATACACAGTCACTCACCCTGACAACATACACAGTCATTCACTCTGACAACATACACAGTCACTCACCCTGACAACATACACAGTCATTCACTCTGACAACATACACAGTCACTCACCCTGCCAACATACACAGTCATTCACTCTGACAACATACACAGTCACTCACCCTGACAACATACACAGTCATTCACCCTGACAACATACACAGTCACTCACCCTGACAACATACACAGTCACTCACTCTGACAACATACACAGTCACTCACCCTGACAACATACACAGTCATTCACCCTGACAACATACACAGTCATTCACCCGGACAACATACACAGTAACTCACCCTGACAACATACACAGTCACTCACCCTGACAACATACACAGTCATTCACTCTGACAACATACACAGTCACTCACCCTGACAACATACACAGTTACTCACCCTGACAACATACACAGTCATTCACTCTGACAACATACACAGTCACTCACTCTGACAACATACACAGTCACTCATCCTGACAACATACACAGTCACTCATCCTGTCATCATACACAGTCACTCACTCTGACAACATACACAGTCACTCCACTGACAACATACACAGTTAGTCACCCTGACAGCACGCATGCACGCACGCACACACACACACACACATACAGTGCCTTGCAAAAGTATTCGGCCCCCTTGAACTTTGCGACCTTTTGCCACATTTCAGGCTTCAAACATAAAGATATAAAACTGTATTTTTTTGTGAAGAATCAACAACAAGTGGGACACAATCATGAAGTGGAACGACATTTATTGGATATTTCAAACTTTTTTAACAAATTAAAAACTGAAAAATTGGGCGTGCAAAATTATTCAGCCCCTTTACTTTCAGTGCAGCAAACTCTCTCCAGAAGTTCAGTGAGGATCTCTGAATGATCCAATGTTGACCTAAATGACTAATGATGATAAATACAATCCACTTGTGTGTAATCAAGTCTCCGTATAAATGCACCTGCACTGTGATAGTCTCAGAGGTCCGTTAAAAGCGCAGAGAGCATCATGAAGAACAAGGAACACACCAGGCAGGTCCGAGATACTGTTGTGAAGAAGTTTAAAGCCGGATTTGGATACAAAAAGATTTCCCAAGCTTTAAACATCCCAAGGAGCACTGTGCAAGCGATAATATTGAAATGGAAGGAGTATCAGACCACTGCAAATCTACCAAGACCTGGCCGTCCCTCTAAACTTTCAGCTCATACAAGGAGAAGACTGATCAGAGATGCAGCCAAGAGGCCCATGATCACTCTGGATGAACTGCAGAGATCTACAGCTGAGGTGGGAGACTCTGTCCATAGGACAACAATCAGTCGTATATTGCACAAATCTGGCCTTTATGGAAGAGTGGCAAGAAGAAAGCCATTTCTTAAAGATATCCATAGAAAGTGTCGTTTAAAGTTTGCCACAAGCCACCTGAGAGACACACCAAACATGTGGAAGAAGGTGCTCTGGTCAGATGAAAACAAAATTGAACTTTTTGGCAACAATGCAAAACGTTATGTTTGGCGTAAAAGCAACACAGCTCATCACCCTGAACACACCATCCACACTGTCAAACATGGTGGTGGCAGCATCATGGTTTGGGCCTGCTTTTCTTCAGCAGGGACAGGGAAGATGGTTAAAATTGATGGGAAGATGGATGGAGCCAAATACAGGACCATTCTTGAAGAAAACCTGATGGAGTCTGCAAAAGACCTGAGACTGGGACGGAGATTTGTCTTCCAACAAGACAATGATCCAAAACATAAAGCAAAATCTACAATGGAATGGTTCAAAAATAAACATATCCAGGTGTTAGAATGGCCAAGTCAAAGTCCAGACCTGAATCCAATCGAGAATCTGTGGAAAGAACTGAAAACTGCTGTTCACAAATGCTCTCCATCCAACCTCACTGAGCTCGAGCTGTTTTGCAAGGAGGAATGGGAAAAAATGTCAGTCTCTCGATGTGCAAAACTGATAGAGACATACCCCAAGTGACATACAGCTGTAATCGCAGCAAAAGGTGGCGCTACAAAGTATTAACTTAAGGGGGCTGAATAATTTTGTGCGCCCAATTTTTCCGTTTTTGATTTGTTAAAAAAGTTTGATATATCCAATAAATGTCGTTCCACTTCATGATTGTGTCCCACTTGTTGTTGATTCTTCACAAAGAAATACCGTTTTATATCTTTATGTTTGAAGCCTGAAATGTGGCAAAAGGTCGCAAAGTTCAAGGGGGCCGAATACTTTCGCAAGGCACTGTACACACACGTCACGCCATGTCACGCCCTGACCATAGAGAGCTTTTATTCTCTATGTTGGTTAGGTCGGGTGTGATTTAAGGGTGGGTAATCTAGGTGAATTGTATTTCTATATTGGCCTAGTATGGTTCCCAATCAGAAGCAGCTGTTTATCGTTGTCTCTGATTGGGGATCATATTTAGGTAGCCATTTCCCATTGTGCTTTGTGGGATCTTGCCTATGTATAGTTGCCTGAGAGCATTATATTAGCTTCACGTTTCGGTTGTTCATTTTGTTGTTTTGTTCTTTAAGGTTTTCTGTTCCAAAATAAAGGCTGGAAACATACCACGCTACATCTTGGTCCACTTCTTATAACGAACGTGACACACACACACACAAACAAACAAACAAACAAACATACACACATACAAACAGACACACACATGTGCTTGAAGTCGGAGGTTTACATACAGTTAGGTTGGAGTCATTAAAACTCGTTTTTCAACCACTCCACAAATTTCTTGTTAACAAACTATAGTTTTGGCAAGTAGGTTAGGACATCTACTTTGTGCAATTTTTCCAACAATTGTTAACAGACGGATTATTTCACTTATAATTCACTGTATCACAATTCCAGTAGGTCAGAAGTTTACATACACTAAGTTGACTGTGCCTTTAAACAGTTTGGAAAATTCCAGAAAATGATGACATGGCTTTAGAAGCTTCTGATAGGCTAATTGTCATAATCTGAGTCAATTGGAGGTGTGCCTGTGGATGTATTTCAAGGCCTACCTTCAAACTCAGTGCCTCTTTGCTTGACATCATGGGAAAATCAAAAGAACTCAGCCAAGACCTCAGAAAACATATTATAGACCTCCATAAGTCTGGTTCATTCTTGGGTGCAATTTACAAATGCCTGAAGGTACCACGTTCATCTGTACAAACAACAGTACGCAAGTATAAACACAATGGGACCACACAGCCGTCACACCGCTCAGGAAGGAGATGCGTTCTGTCTCCTAGAGATGAACGTACTTTGGTACGAAAAGTGCAAATCATTCCCAGAACAACAGCAAAGGACCTTGTGAAGATGCTGGAGGACACAAGCACAAAATTATCTATATCCACAGTAAAACGAGTCCTATATCGACATAACCTGAAACGCTCAGAAAGGAAGAAGCCACTACTCCAAACCCGCCATAAAAAAGCCAGACTACGGTTTGCAACTGCACATGGGGACAAAGATCGTACTTTTTGGAAAATGTCCTCTGGTCTGATGACTGTTTGGCCATAATGACCATCGTTATGTTTGGAGGAAAAGGGAGGAGGCTTGCAAGCCGAAGAACCTCATCCCAACCGTGAAGCACGGGGGTGGCAGCATCATGTTGTGGAGGTGCTTTGCTGCAGAAGGGACTGGTGCACTTCACAAAATAGATGGCATCTTGAGGAAGGAAAATGATGTGGATATATTGAAGCAAAATCTCAAGACATCAGTCAGGAAGTTAAAGCTTGGTCGCAAATGAGTCTTCCAAAGGGACAATGACCCCAAGCGTACTTCCAAAGTTGTGGCAAAATGGCTTAAGGACAACAAAGTCAAGGTATTGGAGTTGCCATCGCAAAGCCCTGGCCTCAATCCTATAGATAATGTGTGAGCAGACCTGAAAAAGTGTGTGCGAGCAAGGAGGCCTACAAACCTGACTCAGTTACACCAGCACTGTCAGGAGGAATGGGCCAAAACTCACCCAACTTATTGTGGCAAGCTTGTGGAAGGCTACCCGGAACATTTGACCCAAGTTAAACAATTTAAAGGCAATGCTACCAAATACTAATTGAGTGTATGTAAACTTCTGACCCACTGGGAATGTGATGAAAGAAATAAAAGCTGAATAAATCATTCTCTCTACTATTATTCTGGCATTTCACATTCTTAAAATAAAGTGGTGATCCTAACTGACCTAAGACAGGGAATTTTTACTGGGATTAAATGTCAGGAATTGTGAAAAACTGAGTTAAAATGTATTTGGCTTAGGTGTATGTAAACTTCCGACTTCAACTGTATCTTTCAGGGGTGACGTAAGTATATCTGACACATAGGGGCAGAGGTCAATCTGAAGTTCACAGCTTTTTGACCCCATGACCCTCCGCTAGAAAACATGAGTTCACCCTCCAGCTAGCTGGCAGACGTATCAAACTCAGGCAGGTTATATACAGAGCATAGAATGATAATGAGTCATACTATGGACTTAAAAGCTGTGTCTGTTCAGCTAATTCTACTAATATGTTAGAGCCAGCAACACTGAATTTGCCTTGTGCTATATCTAATATTAGTTAGTCATATGTAGAATGTCCTAGATAAACCATATTTAAAAATATTAACACCATCTTAGTGTGTTGAAACACAAGCTGAAGATGTTTCATTTGCATATCTCCTCAACCTTTTACCCTGATCCCTGGGTTGACAGAGAGACAGCAGAGCACCCGCACACACACCCGCACACACGCTAGTGAAGATTCTGGTCAGCAGAGCAATCTCCCATTGTCTGTGTAATGGACTTGTATTTACATTAAGGAGATTTAGACTGAGGACTCCAACACTTAGATCCCATTACACTTCCTGACCTGCCCATTAGGCCTAGGAGCTCTGCTTGTCTTCACTACCAGGTGACAAAGACCAGAGGACAGGGAGGAGAGGCCTATACATATGCCTTAGACGAGCCAACAGATTGCCGATGCATTCAACCTTCTGTGAATGTCTAGTTGTCTACTAGTCTTAGTGATACAACTGCTAACAAACCACACTTTCCATCTGTGTGTTCTGGATACAGAGAGAACAGTGTCGCCTGGAGAACTATTTACTAATGGCACATTCCTACGGCAGAAAAGGAGAGGATTGTCTCCCCAACCCGTCGCATGGTTTCACTTAGCAGGAAACAAAAGGTGCTGAGAACAAGAATTCAGCTCTAAGCTGAATTACAGGACAGGATTCTTGGGAGAAAAACAACGACATGACGGAACTCAAGAGGCCAACTCAAAATGTCTGACAGTCTGGTTTCTTTATGCAGCTAGTAATCCATCTCAGTTGTACTCGCACACACTTAAACACACTTTCTCTCTCACCCACACCGTACCCTCACACACAGAGAGACACACAACCCCCCCCCACGCCACCTAACTCCATCTGATATGGCTGCTTTGCAAACACACTCCTCTAAAACCCTGCTCTTTCATCCTCCCTCCTTCCTCTCTACACGACTCTACAGTAATAGTCCCCTATTGGCATCCTATTAACTACAGGGACGTCTGTGTGTGTGTGTCTGTGTGTGTGTCTGTGTGTCAAGAGATAATTTAACTGGTGTGTGTTCATTCTCTGCTGACACAATAAGAGCAGCTCTTCAGCTGCTGATTTGCATATTCCAACAGACATTTCAAACGTTACCCCCCTCCCACCCCACACACACACACACACAGACTCCCTGCCCCCCGTCCCCCTCACACACACTCCCTGAACCCCGTCCCCCTCACACACACTCCCTGCCTGCCCTCCCCCTTCCTTTTTAGGATGGCACGCTTGATGCTCCACTTTGTACAATGGGCAAATGCATGCTATTGTGTGTAAGAATCACTTTCTCAATGCCTTTCTTCTCCTACCTATTTCTCACTCTCTGAAACAGAGAGACACTTGCACGCACAGACCAACAAAACACAGATACACACCGGCAAACAGGTAGCAGTGCTATCGTATGGAGCTCCTAACTCCTAGCTCCTTTCCTCCTATCTCCTAGCTCTTAGCTCTAGTGTTTGCCCAGGTCTGGCAGGCTGTGTAAAGGAAGGACATTGTTTTCCTGTGAAAAGGCTTTAGCCCCGGTCTGCATACCAGCCACCACTCAACATACCAGCGGACACTTTGAAGATTATTCCAATGTTTGCCTTTGTTCCCCCCACAGAGAGAGGGAGGGAGGGGGAGAGAGAGAGGGAGGGAGAGAGAGAGAGAGAGGGAGAGAGAGAGAGAGAGAGAGAGAGAGAGAGAGAGGTCCGCAAGAGATATAACTCATGGAGTTATGTGTGTGTGTGTGTGTGTGTGTGTGTGTGTGTGTGTGTGTGTGTGTGTGTGTGTGTGTGTGTGTGTGTGTGTGTGTGTGTGTGTGTGTGTGTGTGTGTGCTGTAGCTTTAGAAACTCTACTGTGCTCCAAAAAAAATGGAGTCATTCATGCGACATTGGCTTAAAATAAAATATGAATGCTGTATATTACTGTTGCTAGTATAAAATATAAGAGAAGAGAGAGAGTAACAACAAGAACATTGGCCATCTGTCTCTCTCTATCGCTCAGAGTGAATGCTTTTATAGAGGCAGTATCCTCTGGAACAATTCAAATAAAGACAATCATTGAACTAAACGTGCTGATACAAAGCAGAGTTAATCCTGAACTAGTAAGTTTCTTTCTATCAGGTCTGTTTCATAGCATTAAGGATTACTCTGCACAGGACTAAGCTGGATGAACCGAGAGGAGGTCAATCGCAATGTGCTGCCTGGCCTATGTATGTGTGTGTGTGTGTGTGTGTCTGGAAACAGCAGCACGTCAGATCAGCTCCCTCTTGCTGGGTAATCGACTATTTGGTCTCTACTTATCTATTCACTATCTATTCACTGAGCACCTAATGGTTAAAATCAATTACAGGAGGAATGCTTTATACAGGCTAGTCCGATAATGAGAGAGAGAGAGAGAGCGGGAGAGAGAGAGAGAGAGAGAGAGAGAGAGACAGAGAGAGAGAGAGAGAGAGAGACAGAGAGATCGAGGGAGTGAGAGAGAGACAGAGAGAGAGAGAGACAGAGAGAGCGAGGGAGTGAGAGAGAGAGACAGAGACAGAGAGAGCGAGGGAGAGAGAGAGAGAGAGAGAGAGAGAGACAGAGAGAGAGAGACAGAGAGAGCGAGGGAGTGAGAGAGAGAGAGAGAGAGAGAGAGAGACAGACATAAAGAGCAGAGTAAAGAGGTCTGACGGAGGCACGATTAACTTCCATCGATTGGTTATTGATCAGGACTAGAGTTAAGGAAGGTTTTAGTTCAAGTTCATTCCTATCGATACCTTGATAGCTTTATATGAGGGGACTAGCGTAAAATCGTTTGTGCATACATTCAAATCATTCCATTTTCTCTGCATTAATATCTAGGCAAGATATGCTGGACCCCGGGATGACTAGCTTTCGCGATTGGCGTTATATGTCATAAGAGTTGACATAACTTTTCATAACACTGTCATGACCCATATGTTTACACGTGTTGTGACATACAGTCCCTTCACCCCTTGACCTTTTGTATTACATTTCGATTTTGTGCAACTGATCTAAGCACAATACCCAACAATGTCAAAGTGGATTTTTTAAAATCCAAAAATGAAAAGTCAACAAGTATTCAACCCCTTTTACGGGAAACCTAAATAGGTTCAGGAGAAAAAATGTGCTTAACAAGTCACATAATAAATGGCATGGACTCACTCTGTGTGCAATAATAGTGTTTAACATGATTTTTGAATGACTACCTCATCTATGTACCCCACATATACAATTATATTGAAGGTCCCTCAGTTAAGCAGTGAATTTCAAGCACAGATTCAACCACAAAGACCAGGGAGGTTTTCCAAAGCCTCGCAAAGAAGGGCACCTATTGGTAGATGGGTAAAAAAAATAATAACAGACATTGAATATCCCTTTGAGCATGGTGACGTTATTAATGGTGTATCAAAACACCCAGTCACTACACAGATACAGGAGTCCTTCCTAACTCAGTTGCCGGAGAGGAAGGAAACTGCCCAGGGATTTCAGCATGAGGCCAATGGTGACTTTAAAACAGTTACAGAGTTTAATGGCTCTTATAGGAGAAATCTGAGGATGGATCGACAACATTATAGTTACAGAGTGAAAACAAGGAAGTCTGTACAGGATACAAATATTCCAAAACATGCAGCTTGTTTGCAATGAGGCGCTAAAGTAATACTGCAGAAAATGTGGCAAATAAATGAACTTTTTTGTCCTAAATACAGTTCCACTCTTGATATTTTCAAGCACGGTTCTGGCGGCATCACGTCATGGGTATACTTGTCATCGGCAACGACTAGGGAGTTTTTTTATGATAAAAATAAACGGAATAGAGCTAAAGCTAAAGGCTAAATCCTAGAGGAAAACTTGGTTGAGTCTGTTTCCAACAGACATTGGGAGATAAATTCACCTTTCAGCAGGACAATAACCTAAAACTTAAAGCCAAATCTACACTGGAGTTGCTTATCAAGACAACATTGAATGTTCCTGAGTGGCCGAGTTACAGTTTTGACTTAAATCGGCTTGAAAATGTATGGCAAGACTTGAAAAGGACTGTCTAGCAATGATCAACAATAAACTTGACAGAGCTTGAATAGCTTAAAAAATAATAATGGGCAGAAATTGTCCAGGTGTGGAAAACTCTTAGAGAAATACCCAGAAAGACTCACAGCTGTAATCACTGCCAGGGGGTAGAATACTTATCTAATCAAGATACATTATAGCTGTTTATCCTCATTCATCTTAAAGAAAAGAAGAGATGTTTTCTTCCACTTTGATATTACAGTATAAATCAGAGTATTTTGTGTAGATCATTGACAAAAAATAACAATGAAATAAATTTGAATCCCACTTTGTACCACAACAACCTGTGGAAGAAGTCCACTTTCTGGCACTAATTTCAATGTCAGATGATTCCAAGGGCTCAAAGTGATGCTCATATTTTCAGCCACATAAACAAATCTGTAATTACATCATTACATCAAATTAAATCAGATCAGAGCATCAAAGGGCATAATTCTGGAGAATGACTTTCCTTCAGCATCATATTAATAATCACCATGCTAACTTCTGTTAGCCGCTAGTCACTAGCTGATCTAGCATCCATTCTGTCAGCGAGCCATCCTTTGTTAATGACAGGGGGATCAAGTCCCATGAGAAATGGAGGGGTGGAAGGGTAGAGGGGGGATGAATCAGGGAGAAAGGGGGGTTAAGATGAAATGACAAACTCCTGCCTCTCTTTGTTCCTCGCCGAGCGATGTTCCTTTTTGTGGTGTAATGGTCCCGTACCCCTGCATCCCCCCTCCTCTCCCCTCTCCCTCTATCAACCTCTCTCTCCTGTCCCCTGGCTCCCTGCATCCCCCCTCCTCTCCCCTCTCCCCTGTCCCCTGGCTCCCTGCATCCCCTCTCCTCTCCCCTCTCCCTCTATCAACCTCTCTCTCCTGTCCCCTGGCTCCCTGCATCCCCCTCCTCTCCCCTGTCCCTCTATCAACATCTCCCTCCTGTCCCCTGGCTCCCTGCATCCCCCCTCCTCTCCCCTGTCCCTCTATCAACCTCTCTCCCCTGTCCCCTGGCTCCCTGCATTGCCCTCCTCTCCCCTGTCCCCTGGCTCCCTGCATCCCCCTCCTCTCCCCTGTCCCTCTATCAACCTCTCTCCCCTGTCCCCTGGTTCCCTATCTCCTCTCCCCTGTCCCCTGGTTCCCTGCATCCCCCTCTCTTCTCCCCTGTCCCTCTATCAACCTCTCTCTCCTGTCCCCTGGCTCCCTGCATTCCCCTCTCCTCTCCCCTGTCCCTCTATCAACATCTCCCTCCTGTCCCCTGGCTCCCTGCATCCCCCCTCCTCTCCCCTGTCCCTCTATCAACCTCTCTCCCCTGTCCCCTGGCTCCCTGCATTGCCCTCCTCTCCCCTGTCCCCTGGCTCCCTGCATCCCCCTCCTCTCCCCTGTCCCTCTATCAACCTCTCTCCCCTGTCCCCTGGTTCCCTATCTCCTCTCCCCTGTCCCCTGGTTCCCTGCATCCCCCTCTCTTCTCCCCTGTCCCTCTATCAACCTCTCTCTCCTGTCCCCTGGCTCCCTGCATTCCCCTCTCCTCTCCCCTGTCCCTCTATCAACCTCTCTCCCCTGTTCCCTGGCTCCCTGCATCCCCATCTCCTCCCCCCTGTCCCCTGGCTCCCTGCATCCCCCTCTCCTCTCCCCTCTCCCTCTATCAACCTCTCTCCCCTGTCCCCTGGCTCCCTGCATCCCCCTCTCCTCTCCCCTGTCCCTCTATCAACCTCTCTCCCCTGTTCCCTGGCTCCCTGCATCCCATCTCCTCCCCCCTGTCCCCTGGCTCCCTGCATCCCCCTCTCCTCTCCCCTCTCCCTCTATCAACCTCTCTCCCCTGTCCCCTGGCTCCCTGCATCCCCATCTCCTCCCCCCTGTCCCCTGGCTCCCTGCATCCCCCTCTCCTCTCCCCTCTCCCTCTATCAACCTCTCTCCCCTGTCCCCTGGCTCCCTGCATCCCCCCTCCTCTCCCCTGTCCCTCTATCAACCTCTCTCCCCTGTCCCCTGGCTCCCTGCATCCCCCTCTCCTCTCCCCTGTCCCTCTATCAACCTCTCTCCCTGTCCCCTGGCTCCCTGCATCCCCCTCTCCTCTCCCCTGTCCCTCTATCAACCTCTCTCCCTGTCCCCTGGTTCCCTGCATCCCCCCTCCTCTCCCCTGTCCCTCTATCAACCTCTCTCTCCCTGTCCCCTGGCTCCCTGCATCCCCCTCTCCTCTCCCCTGTCCCTCTATCAACCCCTCTCCCTGTCCCCTGGCTCCCTGCATCCCCCTCTCCTCTCCCCTGTCCCTCTATCAACCCCTCTCCCTGTCCCCTGGCTCCCTGCATCCCCCTCTCCTCTCCCCTGTCCCTCTATCAACCTCTCTCCCTGTCCCCTGGCTCCCTGCATCCCCCTCTCCTCTCCCCTGTCCCTCTATCAACCTCTCTCCCTGTCCCCTGGTTCCCTGCATCCCCCTCCTCTCCCCTGTCCCTCTATCAACCTCTCTCTCCCTGTCCCCTGGCTCCCTGCATCCCCCTCTCCTCTCCCCTGTCCCTCTATCAACCCCTCTCCCTGTCCCCTGGCTCCCTCCATCCCCCCTCTCCTCTCCCCTCTCCCTCTATCTACCTCTCCCTGTCCCCTGGCTCCCTGCATCCCCCTCTCCTCTCCCCTCTCCCTCTATCTACCTCTCTCCCTGTCCCCTGGCTCCCTGCATCCCCCTCTCCTTTCCCCTCTCCCTCTATCTCCCTCTCCCTGTCCCCTGGCTCCCTGCATCCCCCTCTCCTCTCCCCTCTCCCTCTATCTACCTCTCTCCCTGTCCCCTGGCTCCCTGCATCCCCCTCTCCTTTCCCCTCTCCCTCTATCAACCTCTCTCCCTGTCCCCTGGTTCCCTGCATCCCCCCTCCTCTCCCCTGTCCCTCTATCTACCTCTCTCCCTGTCCCCTGGCTCCCTGCATCCCCCCTCCTCTCCCCTGTCCCTCTATCAACCTCTCTCCCTGTCCCCTGGCTCCCTGCATCCCCCTCTCCTCTCCCCTGTCCCTCTATCAACCCCTCTCCTTTGTCCCCTCTCCATCTATCAACCTCTCTCCCTGTCCCTGGCTCCCTGCATCCCCCCTCCTCTCCCCTGTCCCTCTATCAACCTCTCTCCCTGTCCCCTGGCTCCCTGCATCCCCCTCTCCTCTCCCCTGTCCCTCTATCAACCTCTCTCCCTGTCCCCTGGTTCCCTGCATCCCCCCTCCTCTCCCCTGTCCCT
Organism: Oncorhynchus kisutch; assembly: GCF_002021735.2. Classification (NCBI taxonomy): domain Eukaryota; kingdom Metazoa; phylum Chordata; class Actinopteri; order Salmoniformes; family Salmonidae; genus Oncorhynchus; species Oncorhynchus kisutch. The sequence continues at coordinate 66,608,842 of NC_034191.2, read as the reverse complement.
CTATCAACCTCTCTCCCCTGTCCCCTGGCTCCCTGCATCCCCCTCTCCTCTATCAACCCCTCTCCCTGTCCCCTGGCTCCCTCCATCCCCCTCTCCTCTCCCCTGTCCCTCTATCAACCTCTCTCCCTGTCCCCTGGCTCCCTGCATCCCCCTCTCCTTTCCCCTCTCGAACTATCTACCTCTCTCCCTGTCCCCTGGCTCCCTCCATCCCCCTCTTCTCTCTCCTCTCCCTCTATCTACCTCTCCCTGTCCCCTGGCTCCCTGCATCCCCCTCTCCTCTCCCCTGTCCCTCTATCAACCTCTCTCCCCTGTCCCCTGGTTCCCTATCTCCTCTCCCCTGTCCCCTGGCTCCCTGCATCCCCCTCCTCTCCCCTCTCCCTCTATCAACCTCTCTCCCCTGTCCCCTGGTTCCCTATCTCCTCTCCCCTGTCCCCTGGCTCCCTGCATCCCCCTCCTCTCCCCTCTCCCTCTATCAACCTCTCTCCCCTGTCCCCTGGTTCCCTATCTCCTCTCCCCTGTCCCCTGACTCCCTGCATCCCCCTCCTCTCCCCTCTCCCTCTATCAACCTCTCTCCCCTGTCCCCTGGTTCCCTATCTCCTCTCTCCTGTCCCCTGGCTCCCTGCATCCCCCTCCTCTCCCCTCTCCCTCTATCAACCTCTCTCCCCTGTCCCCTGGTTCCCTATCTCCTCTCCCCTGTCTCCCTGTATCCCCCCTCCTCTCCCCTCTCCCTCTATCTACCTCTCTCCCCTGTCCCTTGATCCCTACATCCTTCTCCACTCTGTCCCTCCATCTCTCTTCCTTCCCCCTTCTATCTCTCCTTCCCTTGCCTTCCCCCTTCTATCTCTCCTTCCCTTGCCTTCCCCCTTCTATCTCTCCTTCCCTTGCCTTCCCCCTTCTATCTCTCCTTCCCTTGCCTTCCCCCTTCTATCTCTCCTTCCCTTGCCTTCCCCCTTCTATCTCTCCTTCCCTTGCCTTCCCCCCTTCTATCTCTGCTTCCCTTGCCTTCCCCCTTCTATCTCTCCTTCCCTTGCTTTCCCCCTTCTATCTCTCCTTCCCTTGCCTTCCCCCTTCTGGTGGTCTGTAAGCAACC
>NC_034191.2:66600252-66602752 GCF_002021735.2 Oncorhynchus kisutch | reverse complement strand
CAGAATACACGCACTCAGCACACACACATTGAGTACCCCCACACACGGCGACGGTGTGAATCTCACACTCTGTACCCAGGCAGGCGCTCCAGCTCTTGTGAATGGCACTGACAGATTTACTACTCTGTCCATCTGTATTAAGTTCTGTGTTTATTATCCAGAGTCATATCTCTGCCATACATCATCATTCTCTACATCATTTTCAACGCTACCCAAACACAGGCTGGGCCAGCTATAGACACGCCATGGTACGTGCTACAGTACTCTTCAATATGGGCTGATCTACCTCATGGGCAGCTAGCTGGCTAGCTCACAAGCTATCACACAGCCAGACACTAACATCTGCCTGCTCACACCTCACATTTGCAGTGCAGAGTTGCATTGCCAAGAGTTAACTCTTTGGAGAGAAGGATTTTCATATGACAGGTAGACACTGTGTTCCATTTTGGAATTATGCCGTTTTCTAGTCTGGAATTCTAGACTGTTCTATTTTTGCATAATCCAATCCAAAACCCTGCAGTCAATGTTCTAATCTAGAATCATTCAGATGTAAGTCAGAATCCAGAATGCTATTTTGAGTGTTCTAGATGTGTTAGTGGTCCATTTTGATGGCATCAATTACAATTAACCAGAAGTTATTAACAGGAGCCACCAAGTCCTTCGACATGAACCAAGCGGTATCTGAGACAATGAGCTTAAAGAAGGATCAGATTGGTTCCTCAGAAAAGTTACTTCCTGCATTAGGACTAGCGTCTGCGGCCTAAACCAGGGGGAGCGAGAAAATAGAAAGAAGGGGTAGGTAAAGAGAGATATGGGCGTAGAGAGAGAGAGAGGAGAGAGGAAGATGAAGAGAGACAGAGAGAGCGATGAAGAGAGAGAGGGAAGGGTAGAGAGACAGAAATAGCCCTCCTCCTGCTACTCTCATCTGGCCTCCTGTTGTAAAGTCTGGAACCTCTTCCGTCCCGAATCCCCTCTGATCTCTACTGAGCTACAAAGCAGCAATAAAGTCTGAATATGCTTTTTGTCTGCATCTTCCACCGTTTCACAGATCCTCAGTGTTCTAGACCCATATGGGAAGGCAGTCAACACTTTGTTCTCTTTGTGTGTGGGGCCAAGCCAGGGCGGGCAGAGCAGAGCAGAGCAGAGGCAGGCCACTCCCATGGGTCTTTCACCTCCACACATAAAAGAAAAGGTGTTTTTTCTGGTCAAAAAAAAGACATATTTTTTCTTTCTCCTCCGCTCGTGCTTTACTGCCATCTGACTAGGGCTAAAACAGTCTGAATCCTGCCAAACGCATTAAAGCCAGCATCTGTCCAACAGATTGGTGCAGCTGGTACAGTGTGTATGTGGGTGGGGTGGGGGGGTACAAGGGTAGCTGAGTGCATGGAGAGGGTGGTGGGATGACTCTCTCCTCTACAGCATTAGCCAAAGGTATATCGCTCGTTAGGAAGCTGAACATACACACACGCCACAGATATGGGTTACAAAGGCATTACGGCCCAGGGAGCACAACAATCTCTTCGTCATTTATTATATGTTGGCACAATGTAAAAAAACATGGAAGATCAGCCACATGATGTATAATACTATCCCCATCCATCCATATAATATAGTCCTCTGCCATCTTATTGGTACAGCATATCCTGTAAAAGAAGATGGAGAGGACTATATTATATGGATGGATGGGGATAGTATTATACATCATGTGGCTGATCTTCCATGTTTTTTACATTGTGCCAACATATAATAAAATGACGAAGAGATTGTTGTGCTCCCTGGGCCGTAATGCCTTTGTAACCCATATCTGTGGCGTGTGTGTATGTTCAGCTTCCTAACGAGCGATATACCTTTGGCTAATGCTGTAGAGGAGAGAGTCATCCCACCACCCTCTCCATGCACTCAGCTACCCTTGTACCCCCCCCACCCCACCCACATACACACTGTACCAGCTGCACCAATCTGTTGGACAGATGCTGGCTTTAATGCGTTTGGCAGGATTCAGACTGTTTTAGCCCTAGTCAGATGGCAGTAAAGCACGAGCGGAGGAGAAAGAAAAAAATATGTCTTTTTTTTGACCAGAAAAACACCTTTTCTTTTATGTGTGGAGGTGAAAGACCCATGGGAGTGGCCTGCCTCTGCTCTGCTCTGCTCTGCCCGCCCTGGCTTGGCCCCACACACAAAGAGAACAAAGTGTTGACTGCCTTCCCATATGGGTCTAGAACACTGAGGATCTGTGAAACGGTGGAAGATGCAGACAAAAAGCATATTCAGACTTTATTGCTGCTTTGTAGCTCAGTAGAGATCAGAGGGGATTCGGGACGGAAGAGGTTCCAGACTTTACAACAGGAGGCCAGATGAGAGTAGCAGGAGGAGGGCTATTTCTGTCTCTCTACCCTTCCCTCTCTCTCTTCATCGCTCTCTCTGTCTCTCTTCATCTTCCTCTCTCCTCTCTCTCTCTCTACGCCCATATCTCTCTTTACCTACCCCTTCTTTCTATTTC
>NC_034191.2:66580252-66595252 GCF_002021735.2 Oncorhynchus kisutch | reverse complement strand
ATCTCTCCTATTTCTTCACCACCACCAGATGGTCATCCAGCATTGATATAAGCTTTGATTGACAGTCACTATGTTTTGTTTAATTGCTATAGTTGAGCCCCCTCCCCTTCTCGCTATCTCCTCTTTTCCTCCTGAGGGAACACACAGGGCCGTCCTCAGCTCCGATGAGCTGTGAGTTGGGAGATACCATTTTAGAGATGCTGTGACATTAATAGCCAGATGTGTGAACCCCCCCGAGGGTCAGTTGGTCCAGGTCAGGGCGTTTGTCTGTGTGCAGGAGACTGTGGAGTCCTATTCCCAGATCTACCATGACAGATATGGGAATGATAGCAGGGGACATAGTAAGGGAGGGCGGGAGGGAACAGACAAAGGGAGGGGGTTGCTTACAGACCACCAGAAGGGGAAGGCAAGGGAAGGAGAGATAGAAGGGAAAGCAAGGGAAGGAGAGATAGAAGGGGAAGGCAAGGGAAGCAGAGATAGAAGGGGGAAGGCAAGGGAAGGGAGAGATAGAAGGGGGAAGGCAAGGGAAGGAGAGATAGAAGGGGGAAGGCAAGGGAAGGAGAGATAGAAGGGGGAAGGCAAGGGAAGGAGAGATAGAAGGGGGAAGGCAAGGGAAGGAGAGAAGAAGGGGAAGGCAAGGCAGGAGAGATAGAAGGGGGAAGAGAGATGGAGGACAGAGTGGAGAAGGATGTAGGATCAAGGGACAGGGGAGAGAGGTAGATAGAGGGAGAGGGGAGAGGAGGGGGGATCAGGGAGACAGGGGAGAGGAGATAGGGAACCAGGGGACGGGGAAGAGGTTGATGAGGGAGAGGGGAGAGGAGGGGGATGCAGGGATCCAGGGGACAGGAGAGAGGAGATAGGAACCAGGGACAGGGGAGAGAGGTTGATNACATACAAAATAGAGACCAAAGAGAAGACTGAAAGTCTCACCTAGCCCAGAGCCGAGTACAGCGGACGTATTGGGGTTCCAGCTGGAAGGGGTTAATCATCTGGGCTTCTGGGCCGGGGCTTCCAGCTTGACCCCGGTCAGGCTGATGTTCTGAGCCAGGTAGTACTGGTAGAGCTCAGCCTCGGCCGGGGCCAGACCCAGGTGCAGACCGTGTTGAATCTGCTTCATGTTCTGTTGCAGCAGCATCATGTTGTGCATGTGTTTCTCGCTGGTCATGTGGATGGCGCAGGTTCCTCGCCACGTTGGTCTCGTAGTCACACACCTGGAGGAGGACAAGAGCAGAGGTGTATATATATATAAATGGTGAGGAGAATTTGTTGAATGGGTTCCCAAAGGATGTGTGGTAACTATACTGAACAAGAATACTGTACAAATGCAACATGCAACAATTTCTAATATTTTGCTGAGTTACAGTTCATATAAGGAAATCAGTCAATTGAAATACATTCATCAGGTCCTAATCGATGGATTCCTCATGACTGGGCAGGGGCACAGCCATGAGTGTGCCTGGGAGGCATAGGTCCACCCACTTGAGAGCCAGGCTGACCCACCGGGGAGCCTAGCTGACCCACCAGGGAGCCAAGCTGACCCACCGTGGAGCCAAGCTGACCCACTGGGGAGCCAAGCTGACCCACTGGGGAGCCAAGCTGACCCACCGGGGAGCCAAGCTGACCCACTGGGGAGCCAAGCTGACCCACTGGGGAGCCAAGCTGACCCACTGGGGAGCCAGGCCCAGCCAATCCGAATGAGTTTTTCCCCACAAAAGGGCTTTATTACAGACAGAAACACTCCTCCGCAACCCCCCCCCCCCAGCAGTTTACATGTTGTGTTTCTATGTTTGTTCTGTGTAAGTACTCATATACAGGTGTACGAGTTAACAGAGTGAAACACAGTAGGATGCAAGACAGATTTGTGGTTTTTCCCCTAATGGATTATGGGAAGATGATCCTAGACCTGTCTAACTTCTAATCAGAGCCAGAACAGTGGCTAATGAACTAGAATAGCCCTGATCCAACGCGTAGTGTCACCCACCTCACAACGCCACGTGGGCTTCTGTTTGGGCTTGGAGGGTGACGGGGTACCACAGCCTCCCCCAGGCTGGCGCTGGGGCACAGGGTTGGCATGGCTGTGGCAGGGGGTGTGGGTATGGCTGTGGGTGTGGGTGTGGTTGTGGTTGTACTGCTGTTCAGTGCCCCCCATTCTGCAGTGTCTGAACGTTGTTCAGATGCTTGTCCGACTGCATGTGGATGCTCAGGTTGCCCTTGGTCGTGGTGGAGTAGTTACACACCTAGAGAGAAATCAGAGATAGAGGGGGTTATTTATAGAGATACATAGAAAGGAACAGAGAGAGGGAGAGTGTAAGTAAGAGAGAGCGAAGTAGAAAGGATCAGAGAAACAAAGAAAGAGAGACTAACCTCACAGCGGAAGGGCTTGTATCCACATGTATAACTCTCTCCCCGGGCCAGGCGTGGGTGAGCCTGCCCGGTACGGCAGTACACACAGGACCCTCCAGACTCTGGGTGCTTCTCCTTCATGTGGGCGTCCAGTGTCTGCTGGTACTTGTAGTGCCAGTTACACTTGGGACACTTCAGTGTCTTGCAGGAGTTACGAGAGTGCATCATGTCATGTGTCCACCTAAGGATCGGGAGGACCCTAAGACCGTGGTCACATTTGGGGCACTCTACACCACTGCCTGGGGACCCCTCGGCCAGTCCGGGGGTTCCAGGGGTACCCCGGCGTGCCAGGGGTTCCAGGGTTTCCCCATGCTGATGCAGGGGTCCCGGACTCTCGTCGTCTCGTGGCATCATCAGGTGAGAGGAGGGGGAAAATCCATCTGGACCACCCAGGGCTTCACTGGTTGAGTCGTTACTGCTATCTCTATCTCTGGCTGGGGCTGAGTTCAGCTGATTCTTCTCCATCTCCTCACGGGAGGAGGAAGAGGAGGGTGAGGGATCTTTGTTGTCGCTGTACTTCAGCACGCTGTTGGACAAGGGGGAAATACTTTGGTTTAAAAGAGGGAAATCTTTGCTACTGGTGCTGTCGCCCACCCGTTCATCCTCCTCCGTCTCCATTTCTACCCCTCCGTTGGAGTAAATGTCCTCCATGTCTTCTTCTGGACTCTCTCCTCCTTCTGTGCCCGGCTCGTGTTTGATCAGCGGGTACGGGTTCAGGTCCAACCGCTGTCCATTGGGATGCAAAGTCCGTGGAGCACGGCCCTCGCAGTCACTCTCTGAAGAATCCCGCTCCCGGCCTGTCGCCATGGGAGATGAGCGAAGGAGGGACGCAGAACTGGTGGGCGTTCTGATGGAGGCGCCGGTCACACCCCCCGATGTTTGGATTGGTCTCGGCCTTTGGCATGGGTGGGGTTCTGGGGGTTTGGTCGGCGGGATTCGAGCTCGCGCTCCCTTTCAGGAAAGCAAATCCAGCCTGGAGGGAATCAGCGTTCTCAGCGTGGAACGTGTTCCACAGGCCGCGGAACCCCGGGTCGGGACCTAGGAAGTTAGCGGCGGTAGGAAAGTGGGGTAGCACAGAGTTAGAGGATTTTTTTGGTTCCAAAAAGCTTATAAGAGGTTCTTTGTCCTTGCCGATCCCCTGGATAATGGCAGAGACATGCTTGTTGCTCAGGAGCTTCTGTTCCTGCTCGTTGAGCGTCATCCGGTGGTCATGGACGGCGTGCGTCACAAACGACCGGCTATAGCCGAACGACAGCTTGCAGAGGAAACACATCAGCACAGGCTTCCTCTGTCCGTCGCTCACACAGCCCTGGAACTTGGACAAGTCCACATTGTTGGGGACATCTTTGGACACACAGGAGTTTTTGGCTGCGCCGTCGACCGTCAAATAGTCTTTGTCGCTCTTGTGGCGAAGGTCGTAGACACGGAAACTGTGCAACACCGGGCTGCCGGCGCCTGCGAACGCTGAGGTATTTGGGAACGACGATGTCGCCGCCGGGTCGGCCGGGAATGCTTTCCCGAGGGATGACGCAATGTGGAAAGTGTTGATGACCTGTGGGTAGAAGGATATGGGTGCAGCTGCAGGCAACTCCGCCCTGTCCCGATTCCCCCCATGGGTGGTCAAACCGCTTTGGGATTTATTGGTGGCAGCGGTGGGATTCTGGGGGTTAGGGGGAAGTTTTGGGGTGACAGAAGGCCCCTGGTGCCGTCACCGCGATGCTCTTTGGAGTCCTCCAGGATGAAGGCAGATCCGTCTGGCTGGTAGACGATCTCACCGCACAGGTTCTCCACGTCACTATCTTCTAACTCGTCCATCTCGCTGTCTCTCTCACACACCTCTGCCACTCCATCAGGCTCCCCATCTCCCTCACTCTCGCCCTCCTCCTCCTCTTCTTCCCGCCCTGCTGTGTTAGGCATGCGAGCGTTGGGGCAATGGTGCTCCATGTACTGCTGTAAACTGGAGAAGGAAGTGGAACATTCATTACAGGGGATCTCCTTTGCTGGGGCCACCAGCGAAGCAGAAGTGTGGACATGGTCCAAACCCGATACAACAGTCCCGGTTCCGGTAACAGTCCCGTTTCCGGTAAAGCTTTCTATCCGGGTCTGCTGCTCCGTCCTCAGAGGGCTGCCGGTGTCTGTGGCATTATGGAGGGTAGCAGGGCTGTTCTCTGGTGCTGCGACAGTGTCATTGGTATTAGCGGTGGGATCCATCCCAGCGGCAGCAGCAGTTCGGTATCTCTCGGTCTCCTCTGCGTCACACGGCCCTGCTGGCAGCGACGACAGCTTATGGCCATTTTCCTGCCGCAAGACGAAAGAAGGGGAGTCACAGGTTGCCATGGCGACCTTTACATGGGGATCTCATCTCATCCAATCAGACAGGGACCTGAAGAAAGAACGAAAGAGAAAAAAGAGTGCGAAAGTCATTAATAAAGTATTACAACAATAGCAATCACACTGTTTATCAAAAAGGCACAATATTATACAACAAAATCCCATAATAATTTCAAATGTATGCAACTCAAAATGTGACTATTGAATGCTGACTGCCAAGAGAATGCCTACCACAGAGTTTACCATTAAAGTTAAAGAAGCCCCCTGACAACTTGTGAAAAGAGAAAATCCAATATAAATGTGAATAGATCTGAGCAGCTTTGTCTTAGAGCTGACAGCCAGAACCTATCGCCTGCCCCCTGAAAGCAGTTGAACACCACACAAAGGTTTCCCTGAGTCCCTCTCTCTCTGACCCCTCACTGATTAATGCCCTGGAAACAGAGGGAGGAGTGAACGAATGTGACTGATCCCTCGCTCTGGCCATGAGAGCAGGAGAGGAGCAAAGGAGAGAAAAGTCTGACTCCTGTGTCAGTAAGAAAATCAGCTTAGCCTAAATCTGTGCCTGGTAAAGACCCCTCAGCATGTAGCTAACACTTCCTGATTAACACACCGGCGTCATTGATTAAACCTCTTCTCCATGCCCTCCCCAAGCCCTGTCCACACTGGCCAGCCACCAGCACCAACAGGCATACAGATTAGACACCAGTCACTCCACCTTCAACTCCACAGGCACATGGTATCAACACCAACTACAGTAGATCACAGAGAGAGAGGAGCAGCTAAACTACACATCACAAACAAACACACAGAGCTCAGTCTGACCGTACTCCAGATGACAAATCTGATTCATCCAAATAACCCCACCTTCAACTCCACACCCTTCAACACTCTCCCTGGCCCAAATCCAATTCTCCCTGGCCCAAATCCAATTCAAGAGTATATACGCCCAATTTTTCAGTTTTTGATTTGTTAAAAAAGTTTGAAATATCCAATAAATGTCGTTCCACTTCATGATTGTGTCCCACTTGTTGTTGATTCTTCACAAAAAAATACAGTTTTATATCTTTCTGTTTGAAGCCTGAAATGTGGCAAAAGGTCGCAAAGTTCAAGGGGGCCGAATACTTTCGCAAGGCACTGTAATGCTTTTGCTTTTGTAAGACAAGGTGGTGTGTGAATGAGCTAGCATTCCAATGGCGGTTTAAAACGGCAACCTTCAACCCCACCCATCTCCTATTGCCTGCCTCTTTCTCCATCTCTATCCCCACACCCCCTCTATCCCCCACCCCCTCTATCCCCCACCCCTCTATCCCCCACCCCCTCTATCCCCCCACCCCTCTATCCCAGCACCCCCTTTATCCCCCCCACCCACCTCCTATTGCCTGCCTCTTTCTCCATCTCTATCCCCGCACCCCCTCTATCCCCCACCCCCTCTATCCCAGCACCCCCTTTATCCCCCCCACCCACCTCCTATTGCCTGCCTCTTTCTCCATCTCTATCCCCGCACCCCCTCTATCCCCCACCCCCTCTATCCCCCACCCCCTCTATCCCAGCACCCCCTTTATCCCCCCCACCCACCTCCTATTGCCTGCCTCTTTCTCCATCTCTATCCCCGCACCCCCTCTATCCCCACCCCCTCTATCCCAGCACCCCCTCTATCCCCCCACCCTTCTCCTATTGCCTGCCTCTTTCTCCATCTCTATCCCCGCACCCCCTCTATCCCCCACCCCCTCTATCCCCCACCCCTCTATCCCCCACACCCTCTATCCCCCACCCCCTCTATCCCCCCCACCCACTGTATCTCTCCATCGCTCTATCCCCCACCCCTCTATCCCCCCCACCCACGGTATCCCCCCCACTCACTGTATCTCTCCATCGCTCTATCCCCACCCCTCTATCCCCCCCACCCCTCTATCCCCACACCCTCTATCCCCCACCCCCTCTATCCCCGCACCCCCTCTATCCCCCACCCCCTCTATCCCCCCCACCCCTCTATCCCCCCACCCCTCTATCCCCCACCCCTCTATCCCCCCACACCCTCTATCCCCCACCCCTCTATCCCCCACCCCCTCTATCCCCGCACCCCCTCTATCCCCCACCCCCTCTATCCCCCACCCCTCTATCCCCCCACCCCTCTATCCCCCCCACCCCTCTATCCCCCCCACCCACTGTATCTCTCCATCGCTCTCTTTCTGTGACACAGTACAAAGCAATTAGAGTTTTTAACTGAAACAATCCACAGCCTGTGGGAGGGGGCTTCATGGATATTAAAGCGTGAGGATTGAAATCAAGTGCATGTGTGTGTGTGTGTGTGTGTGTGTGTGTGTGTGTGTTCTGTACCATAATCAAGTGTAATCTGAGATGGTGTAATCTGAGATGGCAGAGAGATGAGTCCATGAACAGTACAGATGAAACAACAGAGATGATGTGCTGTCCCTACGTGATGGCCTAAATCATCAGAGAAGAGAATGCATGACATGACAAACAATGTCTCTCTTTCTTACTCACCCTAAAGCAACAGTGTTCTGGTGAGGAAGGCTACACAACAACAAACCAGTTGTTCTATTCCCCTCAAGTCTAAATGACTCTAAATATCTAGATCTAGATGTGATGGGTTAAGACACAGCTAAACCTCTACATCTCTCCCAACCTAAAACTAAGAATATAACCAACCAACCAGTCAGTCAACTTCATGCATTTTTCATCCCGGGTTTTGTAGCATCCTGTTTTAAGAGGCTTGAAGGGGAAGTATGATTAAGTTTAAAGCTGTTTAGTAGCCAGGGGTTCTGAGCGCTAACATGAAAGAGACTAGAGGATTTATTCCTTGTACTTGCTGTCATTTTGCTCCTAACTGCCCTTGATGTGTGTGTTGGACATAAAACAGTCAGTTTAACAGGAATTATATATATCCTTGAGTGCTGAGACATGTCTTGAAGATGTACCTATTGCTACAATGTATCACACCGCACAGACACAGATGAACTACAGCGGTAAACAGAGCTCAACTGCAAACAATGGAATAGTTGTCTCTCGACACTGACCTGAAGTCAGTGCTGTATTTTTTCCATTATAGTTAAGGTTAGGATTTGGGGAGGGTAAGTTGATCTGAGTCCCCAATGTTAGCATTAACCTTAGCAGGTACAGTGTGATTATCCTTTTAAAGCAGGGCTAAGCTAAAGTAGCATTGACGCAGGTCAACTGTTATAGCTCTACAGTAGTTACCTTCCACCACAACAACAGTCACTGTTTCACAATACAGAAACTAATTAAGTAGGAGTGCATGCAAAACATAATTTAGCGCTCAGAGCTCAATATTTGAGAAATGCTTTACAAATCAAGTTATTGAAGTAGTTCCCAGGATTGGTCACTTATGAACAGCGTGTCATGGAACAGCATACCTGCTCCAAAAGGTTTCTCATTTTCCCCTCTTTATCTACACCTTTTAATGTGCCCAGCAGCTATTACAACCCAGATCAAGTTACTGCAGTGTTTAGTAACCTCAGTGCTCTCCTCCCACTCCCTCCCCCTGCTACAACCGTCCTAGACAGAGAGAGAGAGAGAGAATGAGAGAGAGAGAGAGAGAGAGAGAGAGAGAGAGAGAGAGAGAGAGCACAACATTGAAGCCAGCTTTCCCCTGGTTCAAAACGGTTCCTAGAACAACAGAGATGTCTGGGACCAGTCCTACCTCTAGTTTTTAATTATGCCTCTCCCTTGCCTCCCGTGAACACACACACACACACACACACACACACACACACACGCTCTGTGAAGTGATTAAAGAAGCGTCTGATCTGATGCTGAGAAATAAATAATATCCGTGGAATGCTAACAAGACCCCAGCGTTGCTAAGTTCTTTGGGGAAGAGAGGGCTAAAAGACTCCTTGGCCTATTGTTTTTCCTCCAACCCCCTCCCTCTCTCTCTCTCCCTCTCTCCTTCCCTCCCTCCGTCTGCTTTTCTCTCGCTCAAAGAGAGGGACGGCAGGCATTCTACAGCAGGGGATTTATTTTCTCATTTTTTTCTATTTAATTCCTCACTCACCCCCTCTCTTTCTTACTAACTTGCTCTCCCCCTCTCTTTCTTACTAACTTGCTCTCCCCTCTCTTCCTTACTAACTTGCTCTCCCCCTCTCTTTCTTACTAACTTGCTCACCCCCTCTCTTTCTTACTAACTTGCTCAACCCTCTCTTTCTTACTAACTTGCTCTCCGTCTCTCTTTCTTACTAACTTGCTCACCCCCTCTCTTTCTTAGTAACTTGCTCTCCGTCTCTCTTTCTTACTAACTTGCTCTCCATCTCTCTTTCTTACTAACTTGCTCTCCCCCTCTCTTCCTTACTAACTTGCTCTCCCCCTCTCTTTCTTACTAACTTGCTCTCCGTCTCTCTTTCTTACTAACTTGCTCACCCCCTCTCTTTCTTACTAACTTGCTCTCCGTCTCTCTTTCTTACTAACTTGCTCACCCCCTCTCTTTCTTACTAACTTGCTCACCCCTCTCTTTCTTACTAACTTGCTCACCCCTCTCTTTCTTACTAACTTGCTCTTCCCCCTCTCTTTCTTACTAACTTGCTCACCCCCTCTCTTTCTTACTAACTTGCTCTCCCCCTCTCTTTCTTACTAACTTGCTCTCCCCCTCTCTTTTCTTACTAACCTGCTCTCCCCCTCTCTTTCTTACTAACTTGCTCACCCCCTCTCTTTCTTACTAACTTGCTCTCCGTCTCTCTTTCTTACTAACTTGCTCACCCCCTCTCTTTCTTACTAACTTGCTCTCCCCCTCTCTTTCTTACTAACTTGCTCTCCCCCTCTCTTTCTTACTAACTTGCTCTCCCCCTCTCTTTCTTACTAACTTGCTCTCCCCCTCTCTTTCTTACTAACTTGCTCTCCCCCTCTCTTTCTTACTAACTTGCTCACCCCCTCTCTTTCTTACTAACTTGCTCACCCCCTCTCTTTCTTACTAACTTGCTCTCCCCCTCTCTTTCTTACTAACTTGCTCACCCCCTCTCTTTCTTACTACCTTGCTCTCCCCCTCTCTTTCTTACTAACTTGCTCTCCCCCTCTCTTTCTTACTAACTTGCTCTCTCCCTCTCTTTCTTACTAACTTGCTCACCCCCTCTCTTTCTTACTAACTTGCTCTCCGTCTCTCTTTCTTACTAACTTGCTCACCCCCTCTCTTTCTTACTAACTTGCTCACCCCTCTCTTTCTTACTAACTTGCTCTCCGTCTCTCTTTCTTACTAACTTGCTCTCCGTCTCTCTTTCTTACTAACTTGCTCACCCCCTCTCTTTCTTACTAACTTGCTCTCCATCTCTCTTTCTTACTAACTTGCTCTCCCCCTCTCTTCCTTACTAACTTGCTCTCCGTCTCTCTTTCTTACTAACTTGCTCTCCGTCTCTCTTTCTTACTAACTTGCTCACCCCCTCTCTTTCTTACTAACTTGCTCACCCCTCTCTTTCTTACTAACTTGCTCTCCGTCTCTGTTTCTTACTAACTTGCTCACCCCCTCTCTTTCTTACTAACTTGCTCTCCGTCTCTCTTTCTTACTAACTTTCTCACCCCCTCTCTTTCTTACTAACTTGCTCACCCCCTCTCTTTCTTACTAACTTGCTCTCCCCCTCTCTTTCTTACTAACTTGCTCACCCCCTCTCTTTCTTACTAACTTGCTCTCCCCCTCTCTTTCTTACTAACTTGCTCTCCCCCTCTCTTTCTTACTAACTTGCTCACCCCCTCTCTTTCTTACTAACTTGCTCACCCCCTCTCTTTCTTACTAACTTGCTCACCCCCTCTCTTTCTTACTAACTTGCTCACCCCCTCTCTTTCTTACTACCTTGCTCTCCCCCTCTCTTTCTTACTAACTTGCTCTCCCCCTCTCTTTCTTACTAACTTGCTCACCCCCTCTCTTTCTTACTAACTTGCTCTCCCTCTCTCTTTCTTACTAACTTGCTCTCCGTCTCTCTTTCTTACTAACTTGCTCTCCCCCTCTCTTTCTTACTAACTTGCTCTCCGTCTCTCTTTCTTACTAACTTGCTCTCCCCCTCTCTTTCTTACTAACGTGCTCTCCCCCTCTCTTTCTTACTAACTTGCTCTCCCCCCTCTCTTTCTTACTAACTTGCTCTCCCCCTCTCTTTCTTACTAACTTGCTCTCCCCCTCTCTTTCTTACTAACTTGCTCACCCCCTCTCTTTCTTAATAACTTGCTCACCCCCTCTCTTTCTTACTAACTTGCTCACCCCCTCTCTTTCTTACTAACTTGCTCTCCCCCTCTCTTTCTTACTAACTTGCTCACCCCCTCTCTTTCTTACTAACTTGCTCACCCCCTCTCTTTCTTACTAACTTGCTCTCCGTCTCTCTTTCTTACTAACTTGCTCACCCCCTCTCTTTCTTACTAACTTGCTCACCCCCTCTCTTTCTTACTAACTTGCTCACCCCCTCTCTTTCTTACCAACTTGCTCTCCGTCTCTCTTTCTTACTAACTTGCTCTCCGTCTCTCTTTCTTACTAACTTGCTCACCCCCTCTCTTTCTTACTAACTTGCTCTCCCCCTCTCTTTCTTACTAACTTGCTCTCCGTCTCTCTTTCTTACTAACTTGCTCACCCCCTCTCTTTCTTACTAACTTGCTCTCCCCCTCTCTTTCTTACTAACTTGCTCACCCCCTCTCTTTCTTACTAACTTGCTGACCCCCTCTCTTTCTTACTAACTTGCTCACCCCCTCTCTTTCTTACTAACTTGCTCTCCCCCTCTCTTTCTTACTAACTTGCTCAACCCCTCTCTTTCTTACTAACTTGCTCTCCCCCTCTCTTTCTTACTAACTTGCTCACCCCCTCTCTTTCTTACTAACTTGCTCTCCGTCTCTCTTTCTTACTAACTTGCTCACCCCCTCTCTTTCTTACTAACTTGCTCACCCCCTCTCTTTCTTACTAACTTGCTCACCTCCTCTCTTTCTTACTAACTTGCTCTCGGACTCTCTTCTTTTAGTTGTTTCAAAACAAGCCAAAACATACAGGGTTAGAAGTTAAAAGTTAGCATGCAGAGTAGAGTGTGACCGTTTGCAATTCGCAGAGGAGAAAATATAAAAGTCAAATGTAATGTCCAAATAAACAGCACATCCGTGTGTGTGTGTGTGTGTGTGTGTGCGTTTCTCCTCTGCGTTAGCTAAGGTCACCCTGGTCTCAGCAAGAGGCCTCTCCCAAACACCAAATCCTCCATCAAGATGTCATAGTGTGTTAGTAAAAGACAAAGGAGAGTTCCAGAGGGAGACCAATGCATCTATCTCCCGGTGACAGAGCTCTGAATAGCGCTCCACTAGGCTAATTCTAACTGTTTACTTGTTGCCATGCAGAAACAAAATGCTGAAAAATACATCAGGAGAGAGTGATTTTCTGGTGAAGGGGTGCGCTGTCCCTATCAAAGGACACAGAGAGACACACACACACACACACACACACACACACATTGAAGAGGCTTGATGCCCACTGTTTAAAGCCTAAAAGAAAGGACCAGAGAAAATTGCAAAAGAAGGGAAGGACTAGAGGAGGAGAGGAGGGGATAGAGAGAAAACCAGGTTTGTTTCTTTCTCTCCTTTTGACTCCGACAAAGGTTTTTCATGCTGCCCCTGTTTGATGCCTGAAGGTGTAATGTTAGATGCATGCACACACACACACAGACACACACACACACACGCCCGCACATGCGCACACACACACACACCACACACACACAAGCACGCGCACACACACACACACACACCACACACACACACAGACACACACACCACACACACACCACACACACACACACCACACACACACACACACACACCACACCCACACACGCACACACCACACACACACAGACACACACACACACACACACACACACACACACACACACACACACACACACCACGCACACACACACACACACACACCACACACACACACACACCACACACACACCACACACACACACACACACACACATACACACACACACACACACACACACACACACACACACACACACACACCACACACACACACACACACAGTCAGACACACACACAGTCAGACACACACACCACACACACACACACACACTCACACACACACACACACACACCTCAACAAAATGTGCCCTATTTAACACAGGAATCTTGCCTAACTAATGACTTTCTCCACAGAATGCCTTTTAGCGAATCACATGACAGCAACATAGGAGCTGCAGGTTTGGAGACATTAAAGAAGCATCAAATGGAAGTGGGGTTTGTATGTGTGCCAGGTGTGTGTGTGTGTGTTTGTGGGTGTTTGTGTGTGTCTCTGTGTGTGTGTCTGTGAGTTCTCCTCATCCCTATGATGAAAGGTAAATTGGTCTCTACAGTCCCAGGTGTAACAGAATACCTGATTACCTGCAGCGACCAACATGGGCTTTCATTGTTGTAGAAAATACCTGAATACCAGGTTAGGAACAGTGGTAGAATACACTCCTTAAACACAGGTCTAGGGTCAGATTACCCAACCCTCAATCCTAACCTTCACCATTAGAGGGATGAAAATATATCTGACCCTGTAGCAGTGCTTCAGTCTCTGTCTAATATTACAACAATGATCTAAGTTCAGTTTGGCTTTTCCCCGTCCAACATTTCTGGTTAGAATCTGGGGAGGGTAAACTGATCCTAGATCTGTGCCTAGGGGCACCTTCCACCACTAGCAGCATTAGAAAGGGGAGCTGCAGACAAGTGATTGAAAAGACGTTGTTTAAAGTAAACTCAAAGTGAGCAGAGTGAATAAACTGAGGGCTCCAGCCACTTCACTCTGCTGCCACTCCTACTACACATTTTACTACATCAAAGCAAAATGCAATCTACATAGCTAATGTCCTTTAAAAACAGAGAGGGAGGGGGAGAAAGAAAGAGAAAGAGAGAGAAAGAGAGAGAGAGCGGAGGGGGGGGGGGGAGAAAAACTGGATTTTCTTTAGAAGGGAATCTGGAAACACTCTCCTGTGAAATTGGTTTGATTGGAAATGAACCGCACAAACAAAAGGACACCCTATGTCCTGACAATTACACACATACACCCTATGTCCTGACAATTACAACACATACACCCTATGTCCTGACAATTACACACATACACCCTATGTCCTGACAATTACACACATACACCCTATGTCCTGACAATTACACACACACATACACACACAAACGCACACACACACTTTTCCTGACGCAATTACACTACATTAACCAGATTAGAGGCTCCTGCTGGTCCCAGTATCTTCTAAAGTGCCATCTACGCACTCTCTCTCTCGTCTCTCTCTCTCTCGCTCTCTCTCTCCTCTCTCTCCTCTCTCTCTCTTACTCTCTTTTCTCACTCACTCTCTCGCTCTCTCACTGTCTCTCCCCTGCTCTCTCCACCCGCTATCTCTGTCTCTCTCTCTCTCTCTCTCTCTCTGTCTCTCTCTCTCTCGCTCTCTCTCTCTCTGTCTCTGTCTCTCTTCTCTCCTCTCTCTCTCTCTCTCCTCTCTCTCTCTCTCTCTCTCTCTCTCAGATTAAGGCAATCCACCGCCAAAGAATGTGTGATGACCTTTGCTGCCACCGAGCCAACTTCCAGACCCCCCGCGCCACACACACACACACACACACACACACACACACCACACACACACACACACACACACACACACACACACACACACACACACACACACAGAGCCAACTTCAGCCCTCAGCACCACAGAAGGGGAGAAGGTAATTAAGTTTGAAAGAAAAGAGCCCCGCAACAAACAATGCTGCACTGTCCTAGGGGAGGAGGGAGGAGAGGAGGATGAGAGGGGGAGGATGAGAAAAACCATTAGTATTCACTGGCTGGGTGAAAGAGAAGAAAAAGAGAGGAAAGAGGGCAAAGGGGAAATCTGGCTGGAGTTTTCTTCTTTCTCTCTTTCTCCCTCTCTCTCCTGTTCTATTTCTCTCTTTCTCCCTCTCTCTCCTGTTCTCTTTCCTCTCTTCTCCCTCTCTCTCCTGTTCTATTTCTCTCTTTCTCCCTCTCTCTTCTGTTCTCTTTCTCTCTTTCTCCCTCTCTCTCCTGTTCTCTTCTCTCTTTCTCCCTCTCTCTCCTTTTCTATTTCTCTCTTTCTCCCCTCTCTCTCCTGTTCTCTTTCTCTCTTTCTCCCTCTCTCTCCTCCTGTTCTCTTTCTCTCTTTCTCCCTCTCTCTCCTGTTCTCTTTCTCTCTTTCTCCCTCTCTCTCCTGTTCTCTTTCTCTCTTTCTCCCTCTCTCTCCTGTT
>NC_034191.2:66560013-66577513 GCF_002021735.2 Oncorhynchus kisutch | reverse complement strand
ACACTACCATATACAGACTGATGAGGTAAATGATACAGACACTACCATAGACAGACCTGCTATGCTGATGAGGTAACATTACAGACACAACCATATACAGACTGATGAGTTAACGATACAGACACTACCATATACAGACTGATGAGTTAACGATACAGACACTACCATATACAGACTGATGAGGTAACATTACAAACACTACCGTATACAGACTGATGAGGTAACATTACAAACACTACCGTATACAGACTGATGAGGTAACGGTACAGCCACTACCATATACAGACTGATGAGGTAACGTTACAGACACTACCATATACAGACTGATGAGGTAACGATACAGCCACTACCATATACAGACTGATGAGGTAACGATACAGCCACTACCATATACAGACTGATGAGGTAACTATACAGACACTACCAAATACAGACGGATGAGGTAACATTACAGACACTACCATATACAGACTGATTAGGTAACGATACAGACACTACCATATACAGACTGATGAGGTAACGATACAGACATGACCATATACAGACTGATGGGGTAACGATACAGACACTACCATATACAGACTGATGAGGTAACGATACAGACACTACCATATACAGACTGATGGGGTAACGATACAGACACTACCATATACAGACTGATGAGGTAACGATACAGACACGACCATATACAGACTGATGGGGTAACAATACAGACACTACCATACAGAGACTTGCTATGCTGAAGAGTGAGATAGGAAGTAATGTGAATTATATAAGTTTACTAGATGAATGAAAATTGACGATCCATTCAGAACAGCCTTCCTTAATGAATTTCGTAAAAACATGATGTACAATATGAAAGTGTTTCGCTGTTACTTAAATCAACACTTTTACTCTGCAGCTGATTGCAAGCTAAAACTCCCGTTGGGCCGGGCCCCCTCCCAAAGGAACAGGGAGGAAGAGAGGGGGGGAGGGAAGCAGGGAGAGAGAGGGAGGGATGAGATTAAAAGTGAAATGAATAATCCAGCTCGACATAAAGCCATCTGAAATCCAGGATGTTATTGTTTGTGAATAAAGGATACACTCAATTAAAGCAGCCAAAATAAATGAAGAAATCTCACACGTCTGTGTGTCAATGTGGTATTCAGGGAGACAGTTACTGTCCAAAATGTTTATCAGTAAAGCAACTTGTTTAACCTGAGCAAAACCCAGAAACTAAGGACTAATCTGTTCACTATGATTCTGTTGTCATGAAGGATTAATTGGGCTCATTGATTGGAGTTGAAAGATAAATAGTGCTCTCAGATTGGCATGCTTTCAGCACTACTGAGTCTCTTTACCTGTGAAAAACTAGTTGGTTGGACGGTTTGCATGAAGAAAATAAAATCCCCCTTGTGATCTTCTTAAATGAATCACATTTTTGTTGACAGTATAGAGCATAATGCCATGGAGGAGTTTAGAAGAGAGGAACTCAAAACATTTATTCCATAGGCTGGGATCCGCACTATACAGCTGTTGTTCCATAGGCTGGGATCTACACTATACAGCTGTTGTTCCATAGGCTGGGATCTACACTATACAGCTGTTATTCCATAGGCTGGGATCCACACTATACAGCTGTTATTCCATAGGCTGGGATCCACACTATGCAGCTGTTGTTCCATAGGCTGGGATCCGCACTATGCAGCTGTTGTTCCATAGGCTGGGATCTGCACTATGCAGCTGTTGTTCCATAGGCTGGGATCTGCACTATGCAGCTGTTGTTCCATAGGCTGGGATCCGCACTATGCAGCTGTTGCAAGAGCACATTTTTTTTGTGCATTACTCCAATTCTGTTGCAAAACATTTCTTAAACGGAAGCAAACGAAACAGGGAGGGACCTACCTGAATTTGTCAAATAGAAACTCTTGTTTTGCTCTGCTTGCTTCCAATTGGTCCTTAAAACGGTAAACAGTTTCCATATGAATATACCCCTGGTCGCAAAAACAATGATTGATAGACAGCTTAAACTCCTTCAATTCAACCATTATTGGTTTAAAATACACACATACACTTGTGAACAGCCGTCCACAACAACCTCCTTCCATAAGGAGGAAATAGCTAAATGAGAGATTCAATGTGCTACGTAAATATCAGTAATAAGTGATATTCTTAAAACCCGTAGGCTCTACACCTCTTCTGTCGTCGTCCTAACCTTCCAAGTGTTTATTCAAGTTGGATGGATAATCTTTGGATGCCAACAGCAGTCACGCCGTAGCTTGGACTGCAGCCTACAAAAGCCTATTCCTGCTTTTTCCACAATCCATCAAACACATTTGGTGTGCATAGTGGTCATAATGGTCTCTGACTTCTGGTCAGACTCACTCAGGTGGAACAAACTTAAACTTGAACTTTTTTCAACGCTGATTTGAATGACATTGAGAAAACAGAAAGGGGTCAAACTACTTTTGTGCAAACATTGATTCTGAATTTAAAACTAATCCTAGAAGTAATCTAGTTTTTTTAAAGTAGCTGTAATCTGATTACAATATTTTAGCTGGTAGCATAACGGATAACAGTTAGTGTTTTTGCAATCTGTTACTCCCCCCGTGCAATAAGGACTATTGTGATAGTGTAAAAGTGATAAGGACTATTGTGATAGTCCAAAAGCGATAAGGACTATAGTGATAGTGCAAAAGTGATAAGGGCTATAGCGACAGTGCAAAAGCGATCAGGACTATTGTGATAGCGCAAAAGCGATAAGGACTATTGTGATAGTGCAAAAGTGATAAGGACTATAGTGATAGTGTAAAAGTGATCAGGACTATTGCGATAGCGCAAAAGCGATAAGGACTATTGTGATAGTGTAAAAGTGATAAGGACTATAGTGATAGTGCAAAAGTGATAAGGGCTATTGTGATAGTGTAAAAGTGATAAGGGCTATTGTGATAGTGCAAAAGTGATAAGGGCTATTGTGATAGTGTAAAAGTGATAAGGGCCATTGTGATAGTGTAAAAGTGATAAGGACTACAGTGATAGTGTAAAAGTGATAAGGGCTATTGTGATAGTGTAAAAGTGATCAGGACTATTGTGATAGTGCAAAAGCGATAAGGGCTATTGCAATAGTGAAAAAGTGATAAGGGCTATAGTGATAGTGAAAAAGTGATAAGGACTATAGTGATAGTGCAAAAGCGATAAGGACTCTTGTAGTAGTGTAAAAGTGATAAGGGCTATTGTGATAGTGTAAAAGTGATAAGGGCTATTGTGATAGTGCAAACGTGATAAGGACTATTGTGATAGTGTAAAAGTGATACGGACTATAGTGATAGTGCAAAAGTGATAAGGGCTATAGTGATAGTGCAAAAGTGATAAGGACTATAGTGATAGTGAAAAAGTGATAAGGACTCTTGTAGTAGCGCAAAAGTGATAAGGGCTATTGCGATAGTGCAAAAGCGATAAGGACTATTGCGATAGTGCAAAAGCGATAAGGACTATTGCGATAGTGAAAAAGTGGTACGGGCTATTGTGATAGTGCAAAAATGATAAGGACTATTGGGATAGTGAAAAGGTGATACGGACTATAGTGATAGTGTAAAAGCGATAAGGACTATAGTGATAGTGTAAAGGCGACAAGGACTATAGTGATAGTGAAAAAGTGATAAGGACTATAGCGATAGTGAAAAAGTGATAAGGACTCTTGCAGTAGCGCAAAAGTGATAAGGGCTATTGCGATAGCGCAAAAGCGATAAGGACTATTGCGATAGTGCAAAAGCGATAAGGACTATTGCGATAGTGAAAAAGTGATACGGGCTATTGTGATAGTGCAAAAATGATAAGGACTATTGTGATAGTGAAAAGGTGATACGGACTATAGTGATAGTGTAAAAGTGATAAGGACTATAGTGATAGTGTAAAGGCGACAAGGACTATAGTGATAGTGAAAAGGTGATAAGGACTATAGTGATAGCGAAAAAGTGATAAGGACTATAGTGATAGTGTAAAAGCGATAAGGACTATAGTGATAGTGCAAAAGTGATAAGGACTATAGTGATAGTGTAAAAGTGATAAGGGCTATTGTGATAGTGTAAAAGTGATACGGACTAGTGTGATGGTGTAAAAGTGATAAGGGCTATTGTGATAGTGTAAAAGTGATAAGGACTATAGTGATAGTGCAAAAGTGATAAGGACTCTTGCAGTAGTGCAAAAGTGATAAGGACTATAGCGATAGTGTAAAAGCGATAAGGACTCTTGTAGTAGTGTAAAAGTGATAAGGGCTATTGTGATAGTGTAAAAGTGATAAGGGCTATTGTGATAGTGTAAAAGTGATAAGGGCTATTGTGATAGTGCAAAAGTGATAAGGACTATAGCGATAGTGAAAAAGTGATAAGGACTATAGTGATCGTGTAAAAGTGATAAGGACTATAGTGATAGTGTAAAAGTGATAAGGGCTATTGTGATAGTGCAAAAGTGATAAGGACCATTGTGATAGTGCAAAAGTGATAAGGACTATTGTGATAGTGCAAAAGTGATAAGGACTATAGTGATAGTGCAAAAGTGATAAGGACTATAGTGATAGTGTAAAAGTGATAAGGACTATAGCGATAGTGTAAAAGTGATAAGGGCTCTTGTAGTAGTGTAAAAGTGATAAGGGCTATTGTGATAGTGCAAAAGCGATAAGGACTATTGTGATAGTGAAAAAGTTATAAGGGCTACTGTGATAGTGCAAAAGCGATAAGGACTATTGTGACAGTGAAAAAGCGATAAGGACTATAGTGATAGTGTAAAAGCGATAAGGACTATAGTGATAGCGAAAAAGTGATAAGGACTATAGTGATAGTGCAAAAGCGATAAGGACTATTGTGATAGTGAAAAAGTTATAAGGGCTACTGTGATAGTGCAAAAGCGATAAGGACTATTGTGACAGTGAAAAAGTGATAAGGACTCTTGCAGTAGCGCAAAAGTGATAAGGGCTATTGCGATAGCGCAAAAGCGATAAGGACTATTGCGATAGTGCAAAAGCGATAAGGACTATTGCGATAGTGAAAAAGTGATACGGGCTATTGTGATAGTGCAAAAATGATAAGGACTATTGTGATAGTGAAAAGGTGATACGGACTATAGTGATAGTGTAAAAGTGATAAGGACTATAGTGATAGTGTAAAGGCGACAAGGACTATAGTGATAGTGAAAAGGTGATAAGGACTATAGTGATAGCGAAAAAGTGATAAGGACTATAGTGATAGTGTAAAAGCGATAAGGACTATAGTGATAGTGCAAAAGTGATAAGGACTATAGTGATAGTGTAAAAGTGATAAGGGCTATTGTGATAGTGTAAAAGTGATACGGACTAGTGTGATGGTGTAAAAGTGATAAGGGCTATTGTGATAGTGTAAAAGTGATAAGGACTATAGTGATAGTGCAAAAGTGATAAGGACTCTTGCAGTAGTGCAAAAGTGATAAGGACTATAGCGATAGTGTAAAAGCGATAAGGACTCTTGTAGTAGTGTAAAAGTGATAAGGGCTATTGTGATAGTGTAAAAGTGATAAGGGCTATTGTGATAGTGTAAAAGTGATAAGGGCTATTGTGATAGTGCAAAAGTGATAAGGACTATAGCGATAGTGAAAAAGTGATAAGGACTATAGTGATCGTGTAAAAGTGATAAGGACTATAGTGATAGTGTAAAAGTGATAAGGGCTATTGTGATAGTGCAAAAGTGATAAGGACCATTGTGATAGTGCAAAAGTGATAAGGACTATTGTGATAGTGCAAAAGTGATAAGGACTATAGTGATAGTGCAAAAGTGATAAGGACTATAGTGATAGTGTAAAAGTGATAAGGACTATAGCGATAGTGTAAAAGTGATAAGGGCTCTTGTAGTAGTGTAAAAGTGATAAGGGCTATTGTGATAGTGCAAAAGCGATAAGGACTATTGTGATAGTGAAAAAGTTATAAGGGCTACTGTGATAGTGCAAAAGCGATAAGGACTATTGTGACAGTGAAAAAGCGATAAGGACTATAGTGATAGTGTAAAAGCGATAAGGACTATAGTGATAGCGAAAAAGTGATAAGGACTATAGTGATAGTGCAAAAGCGATAAGGACTATTGTGATAGTGCAAAAGTGATAAGGACCATAGTGACCGTGCAAAAGTGATAAGGACTATAGTGATAGTGTAAAAGCGATACGGACTATAGCGATAGTGCAAAAGTGATAAGGACTATAGTGATAGTGAAAAAGTGATAAGGACTATAGTGATAGTGCAAAAGTGATAAGGACTATAGTGATAGTGAAAAAGTGATAAGGACTATAGTGATAGTGAAAAAGTGATAAGGACTACAGTGATAGTGTAAAAGTGATAAGGACTATGGTGATAGTGTAAAAGCGATACGGACTATAGCGATAGTGCAAAAGTGATAAGGACTATAGTGATAGTGAAAAAGTGATAAGGACTATAGTGATAGTGCAAAAGTGATAAGGACTATAGTGATAGTGTAAAAGCGATACGGACTATAGCGATAGTGCAAAAGTGATAAGGACTATAGCGATAGTGAAAAAGTGATAAGGACTATAGTGATAGTGTAAAAGTGATAAGGACTATAGTGATAGTGAAAAAGTGATAAGGACTATAGTGATAGTGTAAAAGTGATAAGGGCTGTTGTGATAGTGCAAACGTGATAAGGACTATTGCGATAGTGTAAAAGTGATACGGACTATAGCGATAGTGTAAAAGTGATAAGGGCTATAGTGATAGTGCAAAAGTGATAAGGACTATAGTGATAGTGCAAAAGGGATAAGGACTATAGTGATAGTGCAAAGTGATAAGGACTATAGTGATAGTGCAAAGGTGATAAGGGCTATTGTGATAGTGCAAAAGCGATAAGGACTATTGTGATAGTGTAAAAGTGATAAGGACTAGTGTGATAGTGTAAAAGTGATAAGGGCTATTGTGATAGTGTAAAAGCGATAAGGACTATTGTGATAGTGAAAAAGTTATAAGGGCTATTGTGATAGTGCAAAAGTGATAAGGACTATTGTGATAGTGAAAAGTGATAAGGACTATAGTGATAGTGCAAAAGTGATAAGGACTATAGTGATAGTGAAAAAGTGATAAGGACTATAGTGATAGTGAAAAAGTGATAAGGACTATTGCGATAGTGCAAAAGTGATAAGGACCATAGTGACCGTGCAAAAGTGATAAGGACTATAGTGATAGTGTAAAAGCGATACGGACTATAGCGATAGTGTAAAAGTGATAAGGACTATAGTGATAGTGAAAAGGTGATAAGGACTATAGTGATAGTGTAAAAGTGATAAGGACTATAGTGATAGTGAAAAAGTGATAAGGACTATAGTGATAGTGTAAAAGTGATAAGGGCTGTTGTGATAGTGCAAACGTGATAAGGACTATTGTGATAGTGTAAAAGTGATACGGACTATAGTGATAGTGTAAAAGTGATAAGGGCTACAGTGATAGTGCAAAAGTGATAAGGACTATAGTGATAGTGCAAAAGTGATAAGGACTATAGTGATAGTGCAAAGGTGATAAGGGCTATTGTGATAGTGCAAAAGTGATAAGGGCTATTGTGATAGTGTAAAAGTGATAAGGACTATAGTGATAGTGTAAAAGTGATAAGGACTATAGTGATAGTGTAAACGTGATAAGGACTCTTGTAGTAGTGCAAAAGTGATAAGGGCTATTGTGATAGTGTAAAAGTGATAAGGACTATAGTGATAGTGAAAAAGCTATAAGGACTATAGTGATAGTGTAAAAGTGATAAGGAATATAGTGATAGCGTAAAAGTGATAAGGGCTATTGTGGTAGTGCAAAAGTGATAAGGACCATAGTGACCGTGTAAAAGTGATAAGGACTATAGTGATAGTGCAAAAGTGATAAGGACTATAGTGATAGTGCAAAAGTGATAAGGACTATAGTGATAGTGAAAAAGTGATAAGGACTATAGTGATAGTGAAAAAGTGATAAGGACTATAGTGATAGTGTAAAAGCGATAAGGGCTATAGTGGTAGTGTAAAAGTGATAAGGGCTATTGTGATAGTGCAAAAGTGATAAGGACTATTGTGATAGTGTAAAAGTGATAAGGGCTATTGTGATAGTGCAAAAGTGATAAGGGCTATTGTGACAGTGCAAAAGTGATAAGGACTATTGTGATAGTGTAAAAGTGATAAGGACTATTGTGATGGTGCAAAAGTGATAAGGACTATTGTGATAGTGTAAAAGTGATAAGGGCTATTGTGATAGTGTAAAAGTGATAAGGGCTACAGTGATAGTGCAAAAGTGATAAGGACTATAGTGATAGTGCAAAAGCGATAAGGACTATAGTGATAGTGCAAAGGTGATAAGGGCTATTGTGATAGTGCAAAAGTGATAAGGGCTATTGTGATAGTGTAAAAGTGATAAGGACTATAGTGATAGTGTAAAAGTGATAAGGACTATAGTGATAGTGTAAACGTGATAAGGACTCTTGTAGTAGTGCAAAAGTGATAAGGGCTATTGTGATAGTGTAAAAGTGATAAGGACTATAGTGATAGTGAAAAAGTGATAAGGACTATAGTGATAGTGTAAAAGTGATAAGGAATATAGTGATAGCGTAAAAGTGATAAGGGCTATTGTGGTAGTGCAAAAGTGATAAGGACCATAGTGACCGTGTAAAAGTGATAAGGACTATAGCGATAGTGCAAAAGTGATAAGGACTATAGTGATAGTGCAAAAGTGATAAGGACTATAGTGATAGTGAAAAAGTGATAAGGACTATAGTGATAGTGTAAAAGCGATAAGGGCTATAGTGGTAGTGTAAAAGTGATAAGGGCTATTGTGATAGTGCAAAAGTGATAAGGACTATTGTGATAGTGTAAAAGTGATAAGGGCTATTGTGATAGTGCAAAAGTGATAAGGACTATTGTGATAGTGTAAAAGTGATAAGGACTATTGTGATGGTGCAAAAGTGATAAGGACTATTGTGATAGTGTAAAAGTGATAAGGGCTATTGTGATAGTGTAAAAGTGATAAGGACTATTGTGATAGTGTAAAAGTGATAAGGACTATTGTGATAGTGTAAAAGTGATAAGGGCTATTGTGATAGTGTAAAAGTGATAAGGACTATAGTGATAGTGTAAAAGTGATAAGGACTATAGTGATAGTGCAAAAGTGATAAGGACTACAGTGATAGTGTAAAATTGAAAGCTGCTAATAAGAGAACTCAGAGCTGGATATTTGCAATCAACAAAAGAGCTGTGGTGACAGAGGGAGTCCTGGCTAAGACACAGAGAAGGGGTTGAGCAAATATTGGCAATGCTTAGATCAACACACACACACACACACATTCACACACACACTGTAATCTAAAGTCTGCAAAATCACAGTCTGTGACGCACATAGCTCCCATGGCCAGGTATGCAGAAATGACTATTTAGCCTCTAATTCTGTGAGACACTGAGGCAGCAGCAGTAATATCACCCCTACACTCCCTCTAATCTTTCCACCCCCCCCCCCCATGCTCTCCTCTCCTGTCTCAAGACACATCTATCATTAAGACACAGAAACACAGAGACAGCTTGCTGATTGTGGAGTCATCTGAACATGGCAACTGAGCATTCAGCGCTGTCATTTTCACAGGGTGACAATAAAGTTTAAAGTTCAAACCCCTGTGTTACAAGGAAACTGTCCAGGGAGAGAATGTGTTACCCTGTCATTATTGCCTTCAACATAATGACAGAGCAGGTATCCCATCAGGCATTCCACCACTGCTAGCCATGACCTAATCGCATGTTGTCCCTCGCTTTGAGGTTTCACACAGCAGACCTGATATATCGGCTAAGAAGGAAGGAGGTTTCACACAGCAGACCTCATATATCTGCTAAGAAGAAAGAAGGTTTCACACAGCAGACCTGATATATCTGCTAAGAAGAAAGAAGGTTTCACACAGCAGACCTGATATATCTGCTAAGAAGAAAGGAGTTTCACACAGCAGACCTCATATATCTGCTAAGAAGAAAGGAGGTTTCACACAGCAGACCTCATATATCTGCTAAGAAGAAAGGAGGTTTCACACAGCAGACCTGATATATCTGCTAAGAAGAAAGGAGGTTTCACACAGCAGACCTCATATATCTGCTAAGAAGAAAGGAGGTTTCACACAGCAGACCTCATATATCTGCTAAGAAGAAAGAAGGTTTCACACAGCAGACCTGATATATCTGCTAAGAAGAAAGGAGGTTTCACACAGCAGACCTCATATATCTGCTAAGAAGAAAGAAGGTTTCACACAGCAGACCTCATATATCTGCTAAGAAGAAAGGAGGTTTCACACAGCAGACCTGATATATCTGCTAAGAAGAAAGGAGGTTTCACACAGCAGACCTGATATATCTGCAAAAAAAGCAGAAGGGATTAATGTATGAGGTATTTTAACTAACTACACTATCAAAGACACATTGATGCAGACAAACACATGTACAGACACAAGCACACGCACGCACACACACCGTAAAATGTCCTGCTCATGACTGTCCTAATTTCTGGGCCGGGAGAATTACTAATTAACTTAAGGTTTAGAACTCTTACCTAATTACAGGGGCTCTCCAAATGAACTTTAGATCGGAGACTTTGTGCTTTTTAAACAAACTGTCAGACAGCTGTTTAGAGTTAACCCTCTCTCTCTTAAAAAACCACAAGGAAAACACACTGTTATTTATGCTGCCATTGTGGGGGGGGGGGAGAGAAAGGTAGCGGGTAAGAAAGAGGGAGAGAGGGAGGGGAGAAATAAGTGATGGAAACAAGTGTGCATTGTAATTGGATCTCACTACAAACAACTGTCAGGCCTAATTCACATGGTCGTAGATTATTCCTTTATCAAATAAACATGATGTCACGCACACGACACTAGGAAGCCTAAGTCAGTAGCTTTTCAAGTTACTGACGAGGTCACGCCAAGTCAGTATCTTCCTGGGAGAACATTTGAACAATTACAAATAGTGACTCAACGTATAAAAAAGTCATAATTACAATCAGGGCTAATTCCCCCAAAAAAGCTTACTAGGTATATTAATCCTTAAAGTTATGATTCAAACTATACTTCATCCCAAACTAATTGCACCAGACCAGAGAACCAAACAGCCAAGAGTATGTGTTTAATTTTAAATATCAATAATGAACAATTCATTGAGACAATCAGTTTATTTTCCCAGACACCATTTTAAAGTCTATGTTATTTTCTGTCTGGTTGGAGAATTATCATTACTGAGCAAGAGAAGAAGGTCACTGTGTGTGTGTGTGTGTGTGTGTGTGTGTGTGTGTGTGTGTGTGTGTGTGTGTGTGTGTGTGTGTGTGTGTGTGTGTGTGTGTGTGTGTGTGTGTGTGTGCGTGTGTGTGTGTTCACCAAGCCTTCAAAGCGACACCAAGGGGACTGAGAGGTCAATGACAACTCAGTGGAGCAACAACAAGACCGGAGTCAGCAGTCACACACCGTAAACTAATCCTTACACACACACACACACACACACACACACACTGTTAATCCTTACTGAAAACGAAGACACACACACACACAAACAGAGACAAACACACTAACTGAGCTGCTCAGAGGTACAGAGCTCAAGAGAGAAATACATTTGCTTTGCTATCAAACACCTTGACTATTGTGACAAGCAAAACATTTGCAAAGGATTATGAGTGGCCAGCAAAACACAATGACCACTCCACAGTTATGATTCAAATGGTCAGTGGAGAAACTGAGGAAAAAGATATGAAGAATTACAGTCCATACAGCACTTTGCTTTGTCCTTGTTTAAACCTCTTGGATATAGGGGGCGCTATTTTAATTTTTGGATGAAAAACGTTCCCGTTTTAAACAAGATATTTTGTCACGAGAAGATGCTCGACTATGCATATAATTGACAGCTGTGGAAAGAAAACACGCTGACGTTTCCGAAACTGCAAAGATATTGTATGTGAGTGCCACAGAACTGATGTTACAGGCGAAACCCAGATAGAAATCCAATCAGGAAGTGCCACATTTTTTTAAACCGCCTCATGCCAATGACTCCTTATATGGCTGTGAATGGGCCACGAATGAGCTTAGGCTTTCTGTCGCTTCCCCAAGGTGTCGACAGCATTGTGACGTATTTGTAGGCATATCATTGGAAGATTGACCATAAGAGACTACATCTACCAGGTGGTCGCTTGGTGTCCTCCGTTGCAATTATTGCGTAATCTCCAGCTGCAGTATTTTTCCGTTCGCTTCTGATGAGAAACCAACTGTCACGACTGATATATTATCGAATAGATATGTGAAAAACACCAAAATGAACATTTGCTATCTAACTGAGTCTCGTCATTGAAATCATCCGAAGTTCTTCAAAGGTAAATTATTTTATTTGAAAGCTTTTCTTGTTTTTGTGAAAATGTTGCCTGCTGAATGCTTAATGCTATGCTAGGCTATCAATACTCTTACACAAATGCTTGTGTAGCTTTGGTTGAAAAGCATATTTTGAAAATCTGAGATGACAGTGTTGTTAACAAAAGGCTAAGCTTGTGTTTCAATATATTTATTTCATTTCATTTGCGATTTTCATGACTAGGAAACGTTGTGTTATGGTAATGAGCTTGAGGCTATGATTACGCTCCCGGATACGGGTTTGGAGTCGCAAGAAGTTAAAAGGCCCTGTACTTTCACAGGTTTACCCTGCTCAGGCCTCCTGATATTGGGCAAATTCCAACACATATTGTCTGTCTATGTGTGTGTGTGTGTGTGTGTGTGTGTGTGTGTGTGTGTGTGTGTGTGTGTGTGTGTGTGTGTGTGTGTGTGTGTGTGTGTGTGCATGTTTGTGTGGGTGGGTGTGTAGTCTCTCTGTAGTTTACCTTCTGAAATGTGTATAATTCATACATACAGACACAAACACATACAAAAAAACACAGACAAAGACAGACACAGTAGTAACCCAGCAGTAAACCAGTAGTAACCCAGTAGTAACCCAGCAGTAACACAGTATTAACCCAGTAGTAACCCAGCAGTAAACCAGTAGTAACCCAGCAGTAAATCAAATCAAATCAAATCACATTTATTTATATAGCCCTTCGTACATCAGCCTATATCTCAAAGTGCTGTACAGAAACCCAGCCTAAAACCCCAAACAGCAAGCAATGCAGGTGTAGAAGCACGTAGTAACCCAGTAGTAACCCAGTAGTAACCCAGTAGTAACCTAGCAGTAACCCAGTAGTAACCTAGTAGTAACCTAGTAGTAGTCCAGTAGTAACCCAGTCGTAACCTAGTGTTAACCCAGTAGTAACCCAGCAGTAACACAGTAGTAACCCAGTAGTAACCCAGTAGTAACCCAGCAGTAACCCAGTAGTAACCCAGTAGTAACCCAGTAGTAACCTAGTGTTAACCCAGTAGTAACCCAGCAGTAACACAGTAGTAACCTAGTAGTAACCCAGTAGTAAACCAGTAGTAGTCCAGTAGTAGTCCAGTCGTAACCCAGTAGTAACCTAGTGTTAACCCAGTAGTAACCCAGCAGTAACCCAGCAGTAACACAGTAGTAACACAGTAGTAACACAGTAGTAACCCAGTAGTAACCCAGTAGTAGTCCAGTAGTAACCCAGTAGTAACCCAGTAGTAACCCAGTAGTAACCCAGTAGTAACCTAGTAGTAGTCCAGTAGTAGTCCAGTAGTAACCCAGTAGTAACCCAGTAGTAACCTAGTGTTCGCCCAGTAGTAACCCAGTAGTAACCTAGTGTTCGCCCAGTAGTAACCCAGTAGTAACCCAGTAGTAACCCAACAGTAACCCAGTAGTAACCTAGTAGTAGTCCAGTAGTAACCCAGTAGTAACCAGTAGTAACCTAGTAGTAGTCCAGTAGTAACCCAGTAGTAACCCATTAGTAACCTAGTAGTAGTCCAGTAGTAGTCCAGTAGTAACCCAGTAGTAACCCAGTAGTAACCTTGTGTTAACCCAGTAGTAAACTAGTAGTAACCCAGCAGTAACCCAGTAGTAACCCAGTAGTAACCCAGTAGTGACCCAGTAGTAACCCAGTAGTAACCTAGTGTTCACCCAGTAGTAACCCAGTAGTAACCCAGTAGTAACCCAGTAGTAACCCAGTAGTAACCTAGTAGTAACCCAGTAGTAACCTAGTGTTAACCCAGTAGTAACCCAGTAGTAAACCGGTAGTAAGCCAGTAGTAACCCAGTAGTAACCCAGTAGTAACCTAGTGTTAACCCAGCAGTAACCTAGTGTTAACCCAGCAGTAACCTAGTGTTCACCTAGTAGTAACCCAGTAGTAACCCAGTAGTAAACCAGTAGTAACCCTATAGCCAATACATTTGAAGGCAATCCTCTTATCCTAGTAGCCAACATACAGTGAGTGAATACCCCTTACACTCTGTTCAAACCAAACCAATCAAATTGTATTAGTCACATGCACCTAATACAACAGACCTTACAGTGAAATGCTTACGAGCCCCTAACCAACCATGCAATTTCCAAATAAACACAGATAAGAATAAGAGATAAAAGTAACAAGTAATTAAAGAGCAGCAGTAAAATAGCAATAGCGAGACTATATACAGGGGGGTACCGAGATAATGTGCGGGGGCACCGGTTAGTTGAGGTAGTATGTACCTCAACTAGAGTTATTAAAGTGACTATGCATAGATGACAACAGAGAGTAGCAGTGGTGTAAAGGGGGGGGGGGGTCCAGTGTAAATAGTCTGGATAGCCATTTTAACTAGATGTTCAGGAGTCTTATGGCTTGGGGGTAGAAGCTGTTTAGAAGCCCCTTGGACCGAGACTTGGCGCTCAAGTACCACTTGCCGTGCGGTAGCAGAGAGAACAGTTTGTGACTAGGTTGGCTGGAGTCTTTGACAATTTCTAGGGCCCTCCTCTGACACCGCCTGGTATAGAGGTCCTGGATGGCAGGAAGCTTGGCCCCAGTGATGGACTGTTCCGTTCGCACTACCCTCTGCTGTGCCTTGCAGTCGGAGACCGAGCAGTTGCCATATGAAGCAGCGATGCAACCAGTTAGGATGCTCTCGATGGTGCAGCTGTAGAACCTTTTGAAAATCTGAGGACCCATGACAAACATTTCAGTCTCCTGAGGGGGAATAGGTTTTGCTGTGCCCTCTTCATGACTGTCTTAGTGTGCTTGGATCATGTTAGTTTGTTGGTGATGTGGACACCAAGGAACTTGAAGCCCCGTCGATGAGAATGGGCGCGTGCTCGTTCCTTTTTTTCCTGTAGTCCACAATCATCTCCTTTGTCTTGATCACGATGAGGGAGAGGTTGTTGTCCTGGCACCACACGGCCAGGTCTCTGACCTCCACCCTATAGGCTGCCTCGTCATTGTTGATGTCAGGCCTACCACTATTATGTCATCGGCAAATCTAATGATGGTGTTGGAGTCGTGCCTGGCCGTGCAGTCATGAGTGAACAGGGAGTACAGGAGGGGACTGAGCACGCACCCCTGAGGGCCCCCCCATGTTGAGGATCAGCATTGCAGATGTGTTGTTACCTACCCTTACCACCTGGGGGCGGCCAGTCAGGAAGTCCAGGGTCCAGTTGCAGAGAAAGGGGTTTATTCCCAGAATCCTTAGCTTATGTTGAGCTTTGAAGGCACTATGGTGTTGAACACTGAGCTGTACTCAATGAACAGCATTCTCACATAGATGTTCCATTTGTCCAGGTGGGAAAGGGCAGTGTGGAGAGCAATAGAGGTTGCATCTGTGGATCTGTTGGGGCGGTATGCAAATTGGAGGGGGTCGAGGGTTTCTGGAATAATGGTGTTGATGTGAGCCATGACCAGCCTTTCAAAGCATTTAATGGATACAGACGTGAGGTTTACAGGTCGATAGTTATGTAGGCGGGTTACCTTAGTGTTCTTTGGCACAGGCAATATGGTGGTCTGCTTAAAACATGTTGGTATTACAGACTCGGACAGGGAGAGGTTGAAAATCTCTGTGAAGACCCTTGCCAGTTGGTCAGCGCATGCTCGCAGTACACGTCCTGGTAATCCGTCCGGCCCTGTGGCCTTGTGAATGTTGACCTGTTCAAGGTCTTACTCACATCGGCTGCAGAGAGGATGATCACACAGTCTTCCGGAACAGCTGGTGCTCTCACTGTTATTTGCCTCGAAGCGAGCATAGAAGTACAGTAGTTTATCTCGTCTGGTAGGCTCATGTCACTGGACAGCTCCCGGTTGTGCTTCCCTTTGTAGTCTGTAATGGTTTGCAAGCCCTGCCACATCCAACGAGCATCAAAGCCGGTATAGTACGATTCGATCTTCGTCCTGTATTGATGCTTTGCCTGTTTGATGGTTCGTCGAAGGGCATAACAGGATTTCTTATAAGCTTCCGAGTCCAGCTCCTTGAAAGCAGCTCTAGCCTTTAGCTCAGTGTGGATGCTGTCTGTAATCCATGGCTTCTGGTTGGGGTATGTACGTATGGTCACTGTGGGGACGACGTCATCGATGCACTTATTGATGAAGCCAATGACTGATGTGGTGTATTCTCAATGCCAATGGAAGAATCCCGGAACAGGTTCCAGTCTGCGATAGCAAAACAGTCCTGGAGTTTTAGCATCTGCTCTCACCTGACCACTTTGTTATTGATCTAGTCACTGGTGCGTCCTGCTTCAATATTTGCTTGTAAGCAGGAATCAGGAGGATAGAATTATGGTCAGATATGCTAAATGGAGGGTGAGGGAGAGCTTTGTATGAGTCTCTGTGTGTGGAGTATAGGTGGTACAGGAGTTATTTTTCTTTGGTTGCACATTTAACAAAAATTTGGTAAAACAGATTTAAGTTTCCCTGCATCAAAGTCCCTGGCTACTAGGAGCACCGCCTCTGGGTGAGCGTTTTCTTGTTTGCTTATGGCAGAATACAGCTCATTTAATGTTGTCTTAGTGCCAGTCTCTGACTGTGGTAGTATGTAAACAGCTACGAAGAATACAGATGGAAACTCTGTCAGTAGGTAGTGTGGTCCACAGCTTATCATGAGATACTCTACCGCAGGTGAGCAATAGCTTGAGACTTCCTTAGATATCGTGCACAAGCTGTTATTTACAAAAATACATAGTCCACCCGCCCATTTTCTTACCAGACGCCGCTGTTCAATCCTGCCGGTACAATTTATAACCAGCCAGCTGTATGTTGATATTATCGTTGTTCAGCCATGACTCCGTGAAGCATAAGATGTTACAGTTTTAATGTCCCGTTGGTAGTTTAATCTTCCACGTAACTCGTTGGTTCAATTTTCTCCAAGGATTCCACGTTTGGTAGCAGAATGGAGGGAAGTGGGGGTTTAATCGATCACCTACAAATTCTCAGAAGGCAGCCTGCCCCTCGGCCCCTCTTTCTCTGCCTCCTATTCACGCAGAACACGGGGATCGGGGCCTGTTCCCGAGGAAGCAGTATGTCCTTCGCGTCAGGCTCGTCAGAACCGTTAAAGGAGAAAAAAGGATTCTGCTTGTCCGTGGTGAGTAATCGCTGTCCTGATATCTAGAAGTTATTTTCGGTCTA
>NC_034191.2:66545009-66555009 GCF_002021735.2 Oncorhynchus kisutch | reverse complement strand
CTCTCTCCCACTCTCTCTCCCTCTCCCTCTCTCTCTCCCACTCTCTCTCCCTCTCTCTCTCCCTCTCTCTCCCACTCCCTCTCCTTCTCCCCCACTCTCTCTCCCTCTCCCTCTCTCTCTCCCACTCTCTCTCCCTCTCTATCCCTCTCTCTCTCTCTCTCTCTCTCCCACTCCCTCTCCCACTCTCTCACCCTCTCTCTCTCCCTCTCTCCCACTCTCTCACCCTCTCTCTCACCCTCTCTCTCTCCCACTCTCTCTCCCTCTCTCTCTCCCTCTCTCTCTCCTTTTCTTTCTTTCTTTCTTTCTTTCCTATTATACTTTTTTAAAGGGGGTTGGAGGGGTGGGGCCCCACCAACCGACCAACCAACCAGGGGACATTAGACATTAGTCAGCACAATTAACCAGGTTTCCATGGCTACTAATGAAATTTGGCCACACCGCCACACCGCTTCCAGACGTAAATG
Source organism: Oncorhynchus kisutch (assembly GCF_002021735.2). Classification (NCBI taxonomy): domain Eukaryota; kingdom Metazoa; phylum Chordata; class Actinopteri; order Salmoniformes; family Salmonidae; genus Oncorhynchus; species Oncorhynchus kisutch. Next base: position 66,554,545 of record NC_034191.2, on the reverse strand, counting down.
AGATGGGCTCTTATGCGTATCCACGGCAGAGTGGACTGACTGACTCCAGACCCATTATCACTGACCTGTTTCACGGCGGTACAATGGAGCCGCTTGTATGTTCACTGCTGATCCTCCCTCACACTCACACACACACACTGCTCACACACACATCCCTCCGGCGGTACAAGCCCCCTCTGCCTGACAATTTGCATATGTTAATATAATTAGCTGCTAATTACACTAAACTTGTGCATATTCACAAGCAGCTGCCCCCGGGAGCAACGAGAGGCTTGAACCATTCCAAGTCTTTAACCCCTTTCTCTCTCTCTCTGTGTGTGTGTGTGTGTGTGTGTGTGTGTGTGTGTGTGTGTGTGTGTGTGTGTGTGTGTGTGTGTGTGTGTGTGTGTGTGTGTGTGTGTGTGTGTGTGTGTGTGTGTGTGTGTTAGCAGTACTGCCCCAGGGTAGCCACAGAAAGCCCCCCTCTTCAAGACATTAAGCTTGGCTGCTCCTGACTGACTCCTTGGCTTTTACCCCTACAGGCCTCTAGGCCCTGGACCCACAGTACTGACGCTTCACAATCTCTCACACCAGGAACACACACACACAGACACACTTCTCAAACAACAGTATGTGTATACATGTACAGTAGATGTGTACGTTCTTCATTTTTCCTCATCATAGCATCATGTCTGGCAGCATAAAACGCCTCGTTATAAACACACGTTTTATATCAAATATAAAAAACATAAAACATAAAATAGCACATTTATTCCACTTTATTTCTCATATTTAGATTTCCTCAAACACCACAATACAGATTATGGAGAAAGAAGCAGAAAGAGAGAGTCATCTTTAATACATTGACTCCTTCTAAAAACAGAGTAAAAAAGAACTCAAAATCAGAGTAAACAAATCGCTGTGTGTGTTGTTTTGCTTTTCACTGAGTGACTATGGGAAGAGAAGCAGTGTGGAGGGTATTACACCGATGTGGATCTCTAACCTCACCTCATATCAAACATCAGTCAACTGTATGCATTACAACCATTAAAGAGATCACTGACCAACACTAGCCTACACCTCATCACAAATTAAATTAAAGAGGGAAAAATGAATTGAAGGACTGAAGGAAAATGGAACAGGAAGAAAACAGAACAGGCAGAGTATCAGTGTTTTAGTTTTAATAATGGGATGTAGGAGGTTGTGCTTTTCACATTATAATGACAGTAAATCTTATAGGAAGCCAAGCGACAGTGCTGCTACGATTACAGACCTATTGTCTGTCTCCCTCTGTCTCTTTCTCACTCCTCTGTCCCTCCCTCTCTCTATCTGTCCCTCCCTCTCTCTATCTGTCCCTCTCTCTATCTGTCCCTCTCTCTATCTATCTGTCCCCCTCTCTATATATCTGTCCCCCTCTCTATCTATCTGTCCCCCTCTCTATCTATCTGTCCCTCTAGCTATCTATCTGTCCCCCTCTCTATCTATCTGTCCCTCTCTCTATCTATCTGTCCCTCTCTCTATCTATCTGACCCTCTATATATCTGTCTATCCCTCTCTCTATCTATCTGTCCCTCTCTCTCTATCTATCTGTCCCTCTCTCTATCTATCTGTCCCCCTCTCTATCTATCTGTCCCTCTCTCTATCTATCTGTCCCTCTCTCTATCTATCCCTCTCCATCTCTATCTATCTGTCCCTCTCTCTATCTATCCCTCTCCATCTCTCGATCTAGGCTGGTCTTACATGAACAACGTTTAGAAAAATATCCCTTGCACGTATGAAAACCACACAGCTGTGTGACACACACTCACCAGATGGTAGAGGAAGGAAGATTAAATAAGTGCACACACACACACACACACACACACACACACGCACACGCACGCACGCACACACACACACACACACACACACACACACACACACACACACACACACACACACACACACACACACACACACACACACACACACACACACACACACACACACCTATGTCAGACAGAGAGAGAGACAGCAAGACAGACAGTCCTGGGTGTACTGTCTCTTAATGAAGGTCTGCAGGACCAGAGGAGTCACAGTCCATTCTGTTGACGTGAAATGACATGCGTATGACTATGGTAATGAATCTCTGCCTGTATAATTATACAGGCTACTGCTGCTAGCCCATTTAATGTACCTCTATTCATCACACACACACACCACATATCAAACAACACATTTACAATTCCTCTCAGATACATTCAATTCCTTCCGTGAATTTTTATATTTGCAAAAGGACAAAATATGAATAAAAGAGAATCCTATTCGGCTGTCTGGTGTGTACAAAGATATTCTGTTCACCCAACCGTGGCATTCAGTAATGGGGATTTGGAAATAACCTAAGTGTGTGTGTGTGTGTGTGTGTGTGTGTGTGTGTGTGTGTGTGTGTGTGTGTGTGTGTGTGTGTGTGTGTGTGTGTGTGTGTGTGTGTGTGTGTGTGTGTGTGTGTGTGTGTGGCGTTTCTCTTTAGTGATACCTACTACTCCGATTACCAGCCAGTCTTAAGTGTTCAACTGGACTCATATTTATTCCCTTTCTACCTTTAGTCTTGTTGGTGGTCTTTAAGCAGCGATACTGTCCTCCCTACTACGGCCCATAGGGATCTACAGAAGAGCACATTAAAATGCAGGAAGATAGGCTTGTTGCAAGGCTCTCTCCCTCTTCCTCTCTCTCTCTGCAGCATAGGATTTTAAATCATCCGACCTCCCTCTATTAGAAGAGAGACTTATTGAGGTAGAAACCATCAAAAATGAAGGAGGGAAATTTAATCCCTGAAATATTGATTTGCACATTAATATCAGATAGACAGAGGGCGATGAGGCTGGGTGGAAATGACACATTGTCAACCTCTAAGAGAGGCTGGAGCCAATCTTCCTGCTGGATATGTCTGCACAGGAGAGTTATAGGAGGGTTTCACCTCTCTCTCTCTCTCTCTCTCTCTCTCTCTCTCTGCCCCTCTCTTCTCTTATCCCTTCTTCCTCCCTCTGTTCCCTTTCTCTCTGGTAGCACCTCGATCATGGCTGTAATGGTGAAATGTGTGTTTTACTGAGAAATATGATGTATCATAAACGGAAGAATAAAAAGCTATGTTGTGTGTGTTGACTACAGTGAAACTTTACACCATGAGCAGAACAACCAGGAAGGTATCTTGTCTTGTATGTTTTATACACACTAATAAACATGTTATTATACAGTACTAATAACCTTAATGCGCTGTTATAACCTGCCTCTGACTTTACCTTTTCCTACTGTAAGTATCTCGAGGAAGTCAGAAGTACAGGTTTTGAATAATGAACAAGATGTTTCTCTTTCTCTTCCATTGTCCTCCCAACCTGGCAGTATAGCACCAACACATCCTGAATCTCCTATCAATGCATGCTTTATACCCAGGCTAATGTGCTTCACACACACACACACATACACACTTATACTATTAATATAATAATTATAATCTTTATAATCACAGAAAAAATCAAATAAAAAACACCCAGTCCCCAAAGAAACTGAACATCTTCTTCATTGTCTTAAGAATGGGACTGAGAGAGATGAAGGGAGGATGTAGCCAATGTTCTGTGTGACAATTACATCATTAATAGGGATGAAACTGCAATTATATTTTTCTATTTCCCATAATGTGGGTTTTTTTAACAGATTAAATGGAGTGTTACCATAGTTGATCAGAAATACAACATTAGTAGCAGACATGAAATTAACTACACTACACTGCCCTCGTCGTTATATAGCTTAGCATTGAACCCATTGCTCCCAAATCACCAGTATTCAGACAAATGTTTAAAGGTATCAAATATATCAAGTTTAATTCTCAGAATCTTTGAGGCAATATTTATTTTTAAATGCCATTCGTTGGAAATATCCCTAAAATATGTTAATCTTAGTCCCAATCCACTGTAGCAGTCTAATATTAATTATATGTATTATTGTTCTAATTTAATTTAATACTTTATCCAAATAATTATATTCTAAATTGTTCTATGGTATAAATCATTTCTGCAGTCCTCATTGTTGCTTTAGCCCAACAATCCATGGAAAATCTCGTCTTTCCATAAAATAGAATATTTGGATGGATTTATTTCCAAAGTTATCTAAAGAACTATAAATATCAGAAAATAGCTCATATGATTTTCCCCTAAATCAAAGCAAAAACAGATGCATTTAAATAATCGTCCTAATATGCCGAAGAAGAGAACGCCGTAGTTTAAATCCAGTCGAATATCATACTGCTGATGTGCGGTGAAAGAGCAAGCAGAGAGCGCAAACATACACACTCATACACAGTGTAGCATAGCCTACCGGAGTTTGAGACTGCCTCTCGTGTCACCGTGTTTTTTCTGCTCTCTCAGTGCAAGCGATCGATGTCCCTATCATTGTCGTGTCCCAATCCCAGCCAACATTCTACCTCAAACCAGCCACCATGCAAAAAAACACCACAGCCCCTCTCCTCGACTCTCCTCTCTTCCCCAAGTTACACTAAACAATCACCATGCATCGACAACTCACCACCGAAGTCTGGGGTAAAACCTCATCACTGGCAATGGAAGGACAATTCATTATGTGGAGAAAAAATATGACCCCACCAAAGCGAATGGCAAGAAAATGGATCTTACGTTTCGGCAAGAGGACAGGAGTAAAGCAAAAATATAACCTACATTCAAGAGTTTGGGCCTCTTATGCTCTTTTTCCCAGTGCCTGTTTTAATATTTTGTCAAAGAGAAATAAGAACCGTGAGTTTTTGGCTCCAGGGGACCTGCGTGCTATCAGTAGCCAAACGACTGGTCTCCTCTCTCGGCGACACAGCCACCCACGCCTCCGTGTATGTCTACTCCTTTAGAAGCAGCAGGTAACAACGACTTTATAGGACCGTTATACATTGATATGCATATTATCGTCTAAAAATTCATTTAATGGATCTTTCTAAACAATATATAGGATAACGTGGAAATCGTGTTGCTCTTCGTGTCACTTAAGAATGCACGGTGGGTGTTACATGTAACAATAACGTGAGGAAGAGCTCGACATTGTCAGAAAATATATGAATGGATACAATGTAGCATAACTGCCAGTCAGTTCCAGCTTTTATAAGTGGTCCAGCACTGGAACCAAACAGAACACTTTTACGGAAAACAGGGAGAAAAAAAGTCAAGTAGCCTAGAAGACCACGAGAGATCGGACCTCGCGACGTTTAGTCTAGCGCCGTAATTAACCATGCCACACCGGGGAAATACGTGATGTCGTGTAACGATTTGTTTTACGGTGTATTGGACAGACCGTATGGCATACAGTCAAAATCAGACAAACCCTAGTAAACTTTGAGCGCAGATTTGGCGGAGGTAGCACTGATACTCACGTAAAGGCGTTCGTCTGCCCCCTGACAGTTCTTCGCTAGTAAAACCAAAGCAGGACTTCCACAAACACCTCGATAGGCGATGTTTTCCAAGGCAAAGCCACTCACGAAAACATACCGCATGAAAACAGCTGTTATGCGCGGAGCGCTATTCTGCGGGATCCACTAAGAAAGATAATCGATACTTGACCTAAATTTAACACCAACTAGCCTACTCAATAAAAGTTATAGAAAAATAACTTACTTTCTTCGCCCCGCAGTTCGCTCCCCTACGCCTCTTGCTTTTGGTTTGAAAACAGTCACATCCAATGGTTGCGAAATATGATAACACAAAAATTGAAAAACGGGAAAAATTGATAATCCTCCCAACTTTATTGGAAAAAATATACAAATGACAGGCGGTGTGAAAGCTATCCTTTGGGTCCGATCGGTGAGAAAGATGTGTCGACTGCAGCCTCGCAATTTCGGTTGTGGAGGGGTCGAGAAACGGCGGAAGGGAAATGAAAATCCGATATGTCTTTATTCTGCTAATTATTATCGTTTTAGCCCTGTTTAAAAAAATGGCTGATTAAGTTGAGTGCGCATGTCTTTGTGTGTCTATTCCCGATATGCACTCTGGGAATGGAAGAGAGAGGGCGAATGAGAGAGGGAGGGAGGGAAAGAGAGAAAGAGAGAGAGAGGGAGAGAGGTGTAATTAGCGACCTGATCAACAGTCTCCACATTGCAAATGACGGGCTGAGCCCCTGTCTTAAGCAAAGCCCGTAGGACGGAACGCGTCAGATAGACCAAAGTGATCTTAACAGGGGGAAATCTTTACGTTTTACCGCCAGGTCCAAGGACACGCAGAACAATAAAGAACCATTTCCTCTTAACCAAATAGGGTAGAATTACAGAGAAGTCATGTTTTTTTAAATAAAGGTCCGCAGATGAAGAATAATAGCCTGCTGTATTCCACCCTACACATTGCAAGGTTCATATAGAATATGACACTATGTTAAAGCTTTCAGAATGTCAGTGTATATTCCAAATATAGGGATGTGTTTGCTTATTTTGGTGTCCTGATTTGAATGAAAATAGGATCATATTTGATCTAGTGGATTAAATAACCTACATTTAATCTTGAGCGATGCACAAATTGAAGGGCTTCAGTAGACGCTTGTTACAGATAGATAATAATTTACTCTGTTTAATTGTGTTGTTCATTTTTTAACTGATGGAACACCATATGTAAACAAGGGTATGTTGTCAATATATTGAACACAACATCGACATGTTTATTACATAGATGTAAAACTATGACAAAACAATAAAGGATATGTCTGGCTATGAAAAGCAAAAGACTGCACGCTTTAGGCCTATATACAATATACAGAGGAGGAAAACACCGGCCTTAACCGAAAGTGTGACATTTATTTTAACATCAATTAGATCCCAACCTCCTAATTTGATGCAAAATCAATTAATGAAGATTATACGTCAAACTAAATTACTTTCTTCCATCAGTGTTTCTAAAGATTATGTAAAGGTTTAATACTGTAGCATATATTTTACTTATTATAGAGGCCGAAGAAGAACGCAGATACGCGTCAATGGATGTCACGAACATATATATATATATATATATATATATATATATATATATCAGTATGTCTGTATGTTAAATAGTAGACTAATGCTTGCGCCTACATTACAAACAAAGAACCAGCCTTCAGAAGATATGGGTTGAAAATGTGTATAATGTGTTTGTGATGATGGTAAAACACATCTCTCGTGATGAGTGGAGAACATGGCCTATACATGCAATACCTATAGAAAATAGAAAATGCAAATAGCCTACATGTGCATCAAAGTCATCAACATCTTACAAACTCCCAGTCCACATAAGATGACATTGGGCCTAGCAGAACCAAGCGGAGCTCTTCAGATAATGTTAGAACCATTCAATCAAACAAAGCATTCAAATAAATACATGTATGTATTCATAGGTTGCGTACTTCCGTAGTAGGCCCATTGCTCTATTCCCATCCAACCTAACTCTTTTGATTGAACCTTTTCTGTCTCTTAATAGTCGCTATCGAGAGAGACCTTACACGGTGTTAATCGTGAAAGGAATCAGGAGATCGGTTCTCCTTCATGGAAAAAATCGAAGGGGGTGAATTGACTGAGCCGGGGCTTGGGATCGTACGATAAGGCTGTTGGCAGTCAGCTACTTCCTACTGTAGTAGCCTACAACTGAATAGGACCCACCCGGACCGAGCCCGAACCAAGCCCGACCCAGGGCTGTTGGAACCCGGACTACTGGGGGCTGTGACCCGGGTTAAAGGTGTTCAACCGAGGCGTCCCTTTTTTACGCGGATCCGAGGCTGTGGCTCTGGCGTCCTCCAGGGATTCCAAGCTCTTCTCCCTTGAGAGGCGACTCACTCAGCGGTAAGAGAAGCCAGACAAGCCGCTGCCTGGTTGGACAAACAGCATGGAGCAAGAAGCAACGGACGGAGCATTTCTGTTCTCAGAGAATCTTTAGGCTATAGTAGCCTAACTTGCAAAACCTGGTGCAATGGACTAAAGGTTGTTTTGAATCTTTACCGTTGACGGTTTTATTTCGCATGGATGGAGGACTTTGTAACTATTGATTGATTTTGTTTTTCAAGTGGTCTCTTTTTGGGGGGGATATAGAGTAGACGATGGCTGGAGGCCAGACTGGACTATTACACGTTTAGTAGCCATAGCTCTTAGGCGACTGCGAGGGACTTGTCCATATTGCATACTTTCGCTTGTCTTTTCATTTATTTTCACGGGGGAAATGAGAAAGTAAAACGGATTTAAGGGACTGATACTGCTTATCTTAGCCTCATGCATTTTTAAATCCCCGGGTCGCCTCCCTCTCACTCTCCCCGCATACGATGCTCTTTCTCCGGGGGCTGCTTGACAAAAGACTGCCTTAACTAATATTTCGCCCCATTGCCATATCGTTGCATACCCAATTAATAATAGATTGTTATCTGTAAAGTCAGTGTGTATGTGTGTGTGTCCTCAGGTTAAATGATAAAAGGACCTTATACCAATTGAGCTTTTATCAGAATGACCATTTTCATGTGTTTAATTTTCAAACGAAGAAGAAGAAAAATATAACTACTTCTGCATTGCTTTTTGTGAGTGGTTATTACAACAATATGACAATTGTTTTGTTTTATATGATCCAATTCCTGAATCTTTCTCTCTGGGTAATTGTGTTCCACTGCTTTGAGACATGTTTAGCCCCCGGTAGCGGTACTGGGACTGTCCTGCCATAAGGGACTAGGAGGCAGGTTGGTTGGGGGTTCTCCCTGGTCTCAAATCAGATGGTTTCAGTCCAAAGCGCCGGCGCCCTCTGGGGTCCGTTTGACCCTCTCCTCAAAACACACAGACCCACTGGAAAACCCTCTACCCAGCACAATGGCTCATCTCCCTATACACAGAGCCAGACCCAGAACAGTCTACATTCACAGCAAAGTGCCAAACACATCTCACAACAGTCAGAGGAAGGAACAGCACACATGCATCTTTTGTAAGCAACGGAAACAGGGTCATATTTAATACAAATAAAGTTTTATTTTATAAAAATCCATAACTATCAATGGAAAAATATCGCCAAAAAATAATGGCATTTATGGTAAAATCATGTGCATCAAAACGGTCAGAAATTAATTACACAGGCCCATCAGAAATCACGTAGTAAATTTCATATTTGAATATTGCGTGGCACAATGAATTTGAATAAAACAAAGGCTTACGATGCAAATTAATTAATTCAAAATGGAAATAATATGCAACTTCTTTCATATGGTTTCACTTGCAAAACACGTTTGCCGAGAGAAACAAATAATATTCCCATAATTTACAATACCCATTATGCACATACATAACTCCACAGAGAAATCTCAAATGTTGTCTCCTTCCATTCAAACACAGAAAAATGTAGAAATCCGCCACAAATGAACTTTTTCCCCACAGAAACCCAACCTAAACCTTCTAGACGTTTTAATGACATAGACCCTAAACCAGACAACTCGCATCCATAAAAACACATCTGTTTCAAACTCCCTTTAAATTCCCAAAAGCACAAACTCACGCAGCACCAGAAGATAAATAAAAAGTACATGTACCTTTGGTAAAATAG
>NC_034191.2:66455009-66542509 GCF_002021735.2 Oncorhynchus kisutch | reverse complement strand
CCCCTACCCCTCTCTTGAGGTTAGCCTGTACCCCTCTTCTGGTGCTCAATGGGCCGTCCTCGCGCGGTAAATAACCCGGTTACTATTGGTCAGCACCGCAAAGGCGAGAAGTCAATTCCATGGCAACAGTTTGACAGCTTGGAAACTCGAGCCATCAAAGTTAGAAACGGACCAAATCACAGTCAAGTCAACCAAGCCAAGCCAAGCGACCAACGCAAATGCACAGACTCAGTTGATGCCTATTAGACAATTGGAAATTCTTGAAGTGAGGCGTCAAATTAGAAGCAATTCAATGACCTCGTAGGTTAGGTTTATAAGCTACATATCATCAAACTATATTCATACATGACAGCCTAATGGTCAACAAAAATTACCTACAATTATTTTGATAAGCATAACAGTCAACTACCAATAATCAAAGTTTTATGCAGCGTGATCAATGTACAATTAGCTATACTATTTTTTTAAATACCAGCAATATGATTGTTCTCTAGCCAGTGACCAACAGTTGATGCTATGAATAAGAAAAATCACCTTATTCCAGTTTTCCATAATTACACTTGAGGCTATGAGCCTACAGTAATAATAGGGCCATCATCAAATAATAATCACATAATAATAATCACATAATGATAATCACATAATAATAATCACATAAGACTATTAAGTGAATCATTTTGAGTGAGGATTCATCTAGAGTTGAGGTCTACCAGATAATGATAACTGATAGACAATGCTGTGAGAGGATATCTTGTACCCGAGTCCATATGGACTAATACACATATGCTAGCTATAGACTAAGGCCTGACTGACAGCACGGAAGGACTCTACATATTAGAGAGGATACATCACATGGGGCCCTATGAGTGTTGTAAAGCTAAGTCTGTCTATTAATTGATTATCTATGTCCTGCTACAGGATAGAGAGAACTCTAGAAGGAATGTCAATGGAAGGTCTTTATCATTATAATACAGAGAGGATGAGAAAGAGAGAGAGCTAGATAGACACGGTGTTATTGTATTGTAATGTATTTTCAACATTTTTCTTCTTGAATAAACTCTTATTCAGATGCCATACTTGACATGTTGAATACACCATTGAGGAACTTCTCAGGAGTTTATGCCGGTATGTTTTTTTGAGTACAAATTGTGAAAAGGTGACATTTTGGCCAGTTTCATAAGAACCATCCAACAGCACCCCTCCCTTCAATTAAATGCACTTCCTCCAAACAACATGTCACAATCATTTGGCCTGGGGAATTCACTGGCTGATCCGTTATGAAGGCTATGTGTCGTACTCTGGGTGTATGTGTTTACGTGTGTGTTCTGACCTCAATTCTACATGTACTCACAGAGAAAAAGGTGCCTAAAAATACATGCATTTTCACAATCAGTCATCTGAGACGAGAATGATAAATCCTTTCAGAACATCCTACCGAGAGGCTGGATTATGACACATGGCACACAGACAACACGGATGGGTCTATATGCCTCTGCATGTGCCTGCACCTATGAACTATTAGTATTATAATGATGATGATTATTATTATGATTATGCTTATTATTATATTCAAATTCATTTGAATTTAGTTCTATTTTAGGATTTTTCCCAAAATTCACAAAAATACACAATGTCACATAAAAGGGAATGACATGATCACAGGGAAAGGTAGCATAGAAAGTAAAAGGTTTTATAGAGAGCCAAATTAAATGTATATTTCACCAGAACAATTAAAACCATGGAGACTTAAACCTGTCCAATGCTTACAAAAGGTATGGTACATACAAGAGCTACGATGAGGTCTCATGCAGAGGCCGAGGGAAAGCCCCAACACCACAGTTTATGGTTCAACTCGTCAACAAACAGCGCACTGTGGCCCTGAACCAATGACGGTTTCCTTGAATAGAAGAGTAAACCATGGCCTCTTCTTTCCCTCTCCCTCCCTCCCTCCCTCTCTCCTCCTCTCAACCTCTCCACTATATCCTCTCTCTTTTCTCTCTCTGCTTTCCCTCTCTCCCTCGTTCCCTCTCTGAGGCGCTGATACACACCCCTGGGCAGAATCGTGGAGAGTATGGAGGGTTGGCCATGCACAAGGTAAGGGACGCGATTTGCTTGAATATGCTGGGGTTTTGGGGAGACGGGGGCAGAGGGGTGGGCTGACAGTTGTTGGTGGGGTTATTATTCAAGGTAAGCATGTGTGTGTTGTGTGTGAGTTTAAGAGAGAGGGAGGGGAGGCACTATTTTTTAGGTATGTCAAAGACCAAATTAGATAAGATGTGATGTGTTCTATTGTCTGCTGCAGTGATAACTCATTTAGGCTTGTGTCATATCTATAGCTTAGTTTACAGCTCATTAATAAGACACATGTTCATTGTAAATAGTGAACATATTGCTAATATGATGGTGTTGTCTGATTAGGCCTCTGGCCTCCCTGATTAGAATTCAGATAGACTCAGACTCCATCTTGTATTCTCAACATAACACACAGTACAGTAGCTACAGCAGCTCACCTGAACACTGGCTATACCGACATCAGGACCAAGAAGGAGGGAAAGAAAGATAGAGAGGGGAAGAGAGGGACCATTTCATTCCCCCCAGTTTAATAGGAGGACAGTTAATAGCCCTTTTTTATCCCACTCTGCCATCAATCAGAAGGTGTCAGCGCACTGCTGAATCCTGGCTACAGCGGTGTGTGTGTGTGAGTGTGTGTGTGTGTGTGTCTGTTCTTCACAGATGACTGATTAGAAAGCCAAAATCACCTGATCCATCTTCTTGGTCACTTTTATTACAGTCATCTTTAGACTGACAGCAACCTGCTTAGTCTCACAACACTGGCCACAGCATATATATTCTCATTCTCTCTTTTCTCTCTCCCTCTATCCATCCCTCTCTCCCTCTACCCTTCTCTCCTCCTCTCTCCCTCTATCCATCCCTCTCTCCCTCTACCCTTCTCTCCTTCTCTCTCCCTCTATCCATCCCTCTCCCCCTACCCTTCTCTCCTCCTCTCTCCCTCTATCTATCCCTCTCTCTCTATCCTTCTCTCCTCCTCTCTCCCTCTATCCATCCCTCTCTCCCTCTACCCTTCTCTCCTTCTCTCTCCCTCTATCCATCACTCTCCCTCTATCCTTCTCTCCTCCTCTCTCCCTCTATCCATCCCTCTCCCTCTATCCTTCTCTCCCCCCTGTCTCTCTCTATTTCACTCATTCTCTCACTTCACTGGGCAAGATGAAGGGATGCAGCACCAAGGAGGTGTGGAGAAGGAGAGAGAAAGAAGGAGAGAGAAAGAAGGAGAGAGAAAGAAGGAGAGAGAAAGAAGGAGAGAGAAAGAAGGAGAGAGAGAAAGAGAAAATAATCTCCCTATTGTTTGAGTGAAGTGTTCTGCATCCCTATGCATTTTTCCAGAGATAGGGAGAAAAGTATTACTTCTGCTGTCTTACACTGCGTGAATTCAGTGCATGTGTTCTCAGGTAGAGAATTAATGTAAAATGATGTATTTCAGCAGGATACTCTGGTTATGGTGTATTTACAGTAATGGCTTAAGAGCATGTCTGAAGTACATGTACAATTATAACTATACATTTTGCACAAATAAATAGCATAATATAGCTTATTTGGTATGGTAGCTATATCGTATAAGGAGAACGGTTGTTAGTTCTGCATACCAAGAAAATACATCAAGATTAAAGCTAAATCAAAGCTGAAGTTGTAAGTACTGCTTAACTACAGGTAATTAGATAATCACATAGGTTAATTACCTACACTCTTGGAAAAAAAGATTATATCTAGAAACATAAAGAGTTCTTCGGCTGTCCCCATAGAAGTACTCTTTGAAGAACCCCTTTGGGGTCCAGGTAGAACCGTTTTGGTTCCAGGTAGAACCTTTTTAATTTCCATGTCGAACTATTTCTGCAGAGGGTTCTACATGGAACCAAAACGTGTTCTACCCTGAACCAAAAAAGGTGCTCCCATGGGGACAGCTGAAGAACCTTTTTGGAACCATTTGTTCTAAGAGTGATACATTCCATAGATAGCTACACTGTGAAGTCTGTCTCCTATTAGCAGTAGATAACACCTCTCATTCTAGAATATAATCAAATAAAACCTTTCAGGTAGTCTTGTCTATTAGTCCTGAATAATCCGATCACTCTGGCCAAAGACGTTATACAAGAAGAAGCAGCAGGTTCCATGTATAGAGAGATCGTGTGGTAATCCTGCCCATCACATTCTGAAGCCTCTTGTCTCGTCTGAAGGGTAGCCCAGCACGGTTTACCCTTCTGTGTGTGTTAGTGTGTGTGTGTCTCTCTAAACAACACCCCTGTGCCTCCACAGAGCCAGAGATATGCTAATGCTAACTGACATCAATCTGAGGAACATCAGCAGAGGTAACATGTGTCTAAGATTACATTTACAACCATCTGAGCGCAGACACACACACACACACACACACACACACACACACACACACACACACACACACACACACACACACACACACACACACACACACACACACACACACACACACACACACACCAATGTGCACAAACACGCACACACATACACGCATGGACACACGTGCAAACACACATGCAAGCACGCACGCGCACACACACACACACACACACACACACACACACACACACACACACACACACACACACACAGAGTAAAAGTGGGTCACGTAAAACAAGCAATCGTGTGTTTGGGAGACAGCCTGCCATTTGCAATGTCCTCAAAAAACAACTGATTGAACAGCTTGTCGAAATATTAAGACTCACATTTGAAACCTTCAGAGTCATCTTAGAGGCCATAGTAGTCTATTTGAACACATGGTTTCTTTGTTTTGTGGGCTTTCTGCTTAAATACTGGCTGCTTTGATGGCTGACATAAAATAATATTTCTCTCTTTCACCCTCCTTTGTTCAGTGTTTAAAGTTGGAGAGTTTTTGGGGTGTAACTACGTCATCGGTTTATAGGCCTGTGATTTCCATTAGAAGACAACCTGGGTCACACACACACACACACCAAGCACACACTCACACACAATCAAGCATGAACACAACCTGGGTCACATTGGATCCATAAAGGTCTGACTTCTGAGGAAAGGGGCCGGTGTAAAATATATATCTCGCTGTAGAGACAGTGGATGCACACACACACACACACACACACACACACACACACACACACACACACACACACACACACACACACACACACACACACACACACACACACACACACACACACACACACACACACACACACACACACACACACACACACACACACACACACACACACACACACACACACAATGGTGTATAGGAAGTAGTAGTAATGGTAGCAGCAGCTGTGGCCAGATAACTAAATGCACATGATTGTGTGTCAGATCCCATAGACCTTCTTAACCATAGGGGTTGGATTAGTGTGTGTGTCTATATGTATGTGCAGCCAGGTCACTCAAGATACACTTCGAAATCCAACGTCCGTCCAGGTACCTAGGACGTATGGAGATGCCTTGAAAACCGGCCACTAGAGGGAATGGGGAGCGCTATTACTATCAAGTAGACTTGGGTTTTATTAGGGCATTATGGACAGGGGTGGCAGATGGGCGTTAGCAGCGAGCTCCGGTTCCAAGGATCACGTGCTCTAACCTGGTGATGGGCACATATTTGTTATGTTTCTGTTTTAACCCCATCCCAAACCTTAACTCTTAACATATTCAGAATGAATGCCTCAACTTAACCAGCCATGAGGCATCGGCGACACCAGCGGTGCAGCCTGGGGGTGAAGCTGCAGCAGGAGGAGCAACCCAGGCTGTCCAAAACATGTCGAAATTTGACTTTTGGAGAAACGTGGAGAAACGTCAGCATCTGAAGTGGGTGTGTTAGTTCACTGAAATGAAAAGGAGCTCACAGACTTAAGGAAGTCCCTGTCAGAAAGTTCAAATTACTCCTCACACACTCTCACTCACAAAAACATTCAGGCCAACACATTGTCTCATGGATGCACATACAGTAAACACACCCTCACTTGAATATAGTGACACTAAATGAATGCACGTGCATATACAGTATGCAGACACAAAACACACTTTAGAGATCCTTGACAATCATGCTCTCTATACACAGTAGATGTGGTGCGTCAGGGTAGCCTAGTGGTTAAAGCATTGGACTAGTAACCGGAAGGTTGCAAGTTCAAACCCCCGAGCTGACAAGGTACAATTCTGTCGTTCTTGCCCCTGAACAGGCAGGTAACCCACTGTTCCTAGGCCATCATTGAAAATAAGAATTTGTTCTTAACTGACTTGCCTAGGTAAAAAAAAAGATGAAGACCATATATCTACCTTCAAAATGGATTCAGAAACCCACATGAGGTCTCATCTTTTTTTTTCTTCATAGTGTTTGTGCAGTTTGTATTGTGTTTGTATTGTGAACAGCCCGGTCACCCATGATACAAGTCAGTATTTGACGTCCATCCATGTCTGAGGACATCAGGAGATACTGCCGAGTTTCGCAGCGGTCTAAGCGCAGCGGTATTGCAGTGCTAGAGGCGTCACTACAGACCCTGGTTAGTTTCCAGGCTGTGTCACAACCGGCCGTGATCGGGAGTCCCATAGGGCACAATTGGCCCAGCGTCCACGTGGGTGAGGGAAGGGTTTGTCCGAGGTGGGTTGGCCGACATTGTAAATAAGAATTTGTTCTTAACTGACTTCCCTAGTTAAATAAAGGTTAATTAAAAACATTTAAAAAATGCAGTGGAAACCGGCCACTAGGTGCAACAGTGAGCGCTGTTACTTTCAAGTAGGTTTTGGTTTTGCCAGAGTGTTATGGACAGGGATGGTGGATGGGTGTAAGTATTTGCCTCTGATTCCGAAGATTGCAAGTTTAAATCCAGCGATAAAAAGTTGTTTTTGATGTTGTTCTTTTAAGCCTATCCCAAACCGTAACCCTTACCTTAACCATTCAGAGTTAATGCCTAACAGTAACCTTACATCTGATGTTTGTAACAACTTCAAAATTTGACGTTTGAGAAACATGGAAGAACGTCTAATTCTGACGTGAGATTGTGAGAGCTGGTAGATTGTGACACCACACATATTCCCACACTAGCCAGGGGATGAGGGGACACAGAGGAAGGGTTTGAGTCGGTTGATGACAAGCCGTAACTAGCGTGAAATTCCCTGTAGATTAAATGTCCTGGGAGCAGTATTCCATTCTCCCAACACACACACACACACACAAACACACACACACACACACACACACACACACACACACACACACACACACACACACACACACACACACACACACACACACACACACACACACACACACACACACACACACACACACACACACACACACACACACACACACACACACACACACACACCCCATGGCTTCCCTTTGGCACAGGAAACACAGGTAGATCCTGGGGAAACACACACAAATTCAGACACACAGACAAAACTCGCAAACGCTCCGAGGCTCGCCGAGACAAACAGCACATCAAACCTCAGCCGGCAAAACTCTTTCTTTATCCCACTGGCATGGAACACACTCACGCACACACGCACACGCACTCACGCACACGCACCCATCGACCCGCACACACGCACACACACACACACACACACACACACACACACACACACACACACACACACACACACACACACACACACACACACACACACACACACACACACTAACACATGAAGCATGTTTAGTTTCTAACCACTGGGAGAACACAGTACTTCACAGCCACGGGTTTCATGCAGTGGTGAAAAGTACTTCACTATTTATATTTTTGACAACTTTTACTTTTACTTCACTACCTTCCTGAATAAAATAATGTACTTTTTACTCCGTACATTTTCCCTGATACCCAAAAGTAGTCATTACATTTTGAATGCTTAGCAGGAGAGAAAATGGTTCAATTCACACACTTGTGAAGAGAACATCCCTGGTCATCCCTACTGCCTCTGATATGGGAGCTCACTAAACACAAGTGCTTTGTTTGTAAATGGTTTGTGAGTGTTGGAGTGTGTCCCTGACTATCCTGACTATCCGTTTGCTTAATATAAGGAATTTGAAAATATTTATACTTTTACTTTTATTTAAGTTTATTTTAGCAATTACAATTACTTTTGATACCTTACTTAATATATTTAAAACCAAATACTTAAAAACTTTTACTCAGGTAGTATTTTACTGGGTGACTCACTTTTACTTGAGTAATTTTCTATTAACATATCTTTACTTTCACTCAAGTATGACAATTGGATAACTTTTCCACCATGGATTTAATGTCATACTGTAGTTCACCAGGCAGGTCACTCATGATACAAGTCAGTGTTCCATCCATGTCTGAGGATGTCGGAAGAGGACGAGGCAACCGGCCACTAGGGCCAACAGTGAGTTTCAAGCTGTTACCTTGAAATAGTTTTGCCAGGGCGTTGTGGACAGGGATGGTGGGCGGGCGTGAGCATCTGCATCTGATTCCAAAGGTTGCATGTTCGAAATCTAGCGACATAAAAAAAATGGTTTTCAGTCTATCCCAAACCTTAACCCTTACCTTAACCATTCAGAGTTAATACCTAAACTTAAGAATTTGGAGTTGATGCCTAAACTTAAACTTGGACGTTTGGAAGAGCCACGAAATTTGATGTTCGAGACAATGAGAGCTTGTTGAAATCCCAGCCATGGATTTAATGTACATACAGGCAATTCCCTCCCTGCACACACACCTGTCTTTGGGTAGGTTAGTCTCTCTTCTCCCCATCATCCCGTCCTGTTAGGGTAGACCCAGAGATGTCAGGCTGTCCATCTAGGCAGAGACGGGAGCACTTTGTGGGACTAGACACTAGATTACAGGTAGACAAGAGAAGGACAGATAAGTGGAGGAGGGACTGAGCAAGGGAACGAGGTGATAGGGAGCAGGCCAGACTGATTAACTTTATGCAGGTTTGTGTCTCTGCTACCTGTGGTTCTCTCGTTTTCAATTTTGTCGTCTTTCGCTTTCTTTCTCTCTCTCCGTTGTTGTCTGCTGGCTACTTTAGGCCAGGTAGAGGGGGACGGAGGGATAGAGTGTGAGAGGGACAGAAGGAGAGAGGTAGATGGAGAGAGGGAGAAGGGAATAGAGGGTTCAGTCTCAGGGCATGTAAAATGCATAAGCTGCATTTGAAAATAATTAAATTCGGCTGGCAAGCGCCTCATCGCACAGCCTCTCCCTTCCCTCTTTCTTGGTTTCTTTCCTTACCCCCCTTCTTTTTGTGGGTGAATGTACCTTTTGTGACAGGCAGGCTGAAGGCCCAGGAGACAGATAAATGTGAATCTCTGGTTGTGTGTTTGTAGAAATGCTACTAAGTGCATCCACTTTTTTGTTATTGTTCATATTTGTGTCTTAATATATTTTGTATAATACATGTGGCTCACATGCATTTTAAATTGATGTTGTTGGTATATGCACAAAAAACGAACTTAACATACAATAGGTATACTTACAGTATATACTGTATGTCCCTTCTTGTTAAAACGATCCAAATATTATCCAAATATCTCACTGGTGTGTCAAAATACCAAGCATTCATACACAAAAATAAAGGTAATTATCTGTCATGTTTTGCAGGATAACTGATAAAATGTCCCTATGTTTCCTTTCTAGACAAAAAAATCATCTTTGGCTTGATATACAGTTGAAAGTACGAAGTGAATTCAAATGTGCATTTTTGCAATATAAGAACAGTCCTGATTTTCAAACACCGTCTACCTGTAGATCGTTCTAAGGTAAACATTTCTACAATATTAATTTCGAACCAAAATGTCACCCACATTTAATTCCCTGGTGATTCCCCTGTGAGTCAGTCAGTCAGTTCGTTAAACCTATTGATTCAGCCGTAAAAACCATTCTGCTTACCAAAGAGGAAAAAGGTTAACAGCATGTATTTTCATATCGTCTCCCTACCACGTGTTTCCCCACCCAGAGTAATGTACTATAATTATGTTAGACTTATGACCTTTTGCAAACTGAAAAATAAATGGCTTCAACATCTTAATTTGATCCATTTCAAACAAGGGAGGCAGAATCTAAAGAGGCCGCATTCGACATATTAAAAGTGGTTGGTTGCCAGGGAAAGAGACTCTGTTTTATATTTTCACTTCATATTCTTCAATAAAAGGCTCTTTGTTGTCTACAGCCTGACCGACTGTAATGAGAAACATTCCATTGTAACAAACATAATTTTTTGCAAAACTGAATTTCATCCAGTTTCATCCAACTTATTTTTTTTACACTAGATTCAAAGCACTCAGCGCAAGATACACATGCACACGTCCATAAACACACACACACACACACACACACACACACACACACACACACACACACACACACACACACACACACACACACACACACACACACACACACACACACACACACACACACACACACACACACACACACACACACACACACACACACACACACACACACACGGCAGAGAGAGAGAGCGAAAGAGAGAGTTTAGGCCTCAGCTGGCTCCTTGGGCAAGAAGAGACATTATTTACAAGCCAATAATGCCAAAACATGGTCAAATCAGTGAGTGACACACTACTAAACGAGAGACAATATGACGGCTTCTTACACATGCTATTCTAACCTGTCTGTGCTCAGAGGGTAAAGGTGTTGCATGAGTTCACATCATATTCCTGAATCTACCTGTAATGCTAGAATGTCTTTAGAGATCCTCCCGCTACATCACATACATTAGATGCAAGGTGAATAAATGCATCTTTCTATGGAGAAATAAACAGTGGATTACCCATAACATTAGACAGTTTAAACTCAGTTTTAAAATTACTGTATGCCATGTGTGGATTCATAATGAATTGAATGTTAAGAGAAAGGCAGGCTCTGCTGTGGTTATACCACTGATTTGTGTGTGTGTGTGTGTGTGTGTGTGTGTGTGTGTGTGTGTGTGTGTGTGTGGACGGGGACAAGCAGGTACTTGTTGTAAACTCTCACTTTCTGGTTGTTAAACTGTGAGTGAATCTGAAGTCGTAAAAACACTGAGACTGGATTTGGTGCACACACACACACACACACACACACACACACACACACACACACACACACACACACACACACACACACACACACACACACACACACACACACACACACACACACGCGCGCGCGCGCACACGCACAGACGCGAACACGCGCAAGCACACACACACACGCACGCACGCACGCACGCACGCACACACACACACACACACACACACACACACACACACACACACACACACACACACACACACACACACACACACTAACACGCTGTTGCCATGGCGTGTGCATGTGTTTGCGTGTTTCTGGCACATGTGTGTCATGTTCTGAAGAGTGTGGTAACCTGCATGACCAGCACCTGTCCACACGCCTAACATGCCTATTCCACGCTAACAACACAGACCAAACCAGCCTCGGCCAAACATGGACCAGACACGACATGAGTAGGCTCTGTCTTAGTGAATACTTGGTCATTTTTCCATCGTAAAATAATACTTATACCATTATAATGATATAGTGTTCTATTATAGCTCAAACAGTCACAATGGTTATGATTTCAGGAGGACTAGGGTTAGTTTCAAACCCCCCTCTGACGACATAAAGAACCCTTCTAGGTAAAATGCAACTACTGCATTTTATACACATTATACACACTTTAGGAAATCTATATTCACAGAGAACAGGAGTGTTGTGTTCAATGGGGTACAACGCCCCTGCTCTGTTAATGGGATATGAAGGAAGGGTGATGGAGTGAAATGTGCTGGAGAGATTGGGAGGAATTTCAGTGCAGAAAAATGAGGAGGAGATTGGTACGAAAAGGAGTCAGCATTAATGTAGCATTCCCTCCGTGATCAACGTGGTCACAACAAGAAAATCCACTTAGAGAACCATCCTGCATCAAGTCTCCATGTAGAACCTAGCAAGGCCATGGAAAGCATTGAATATGATCATGACATTATACAGTTGAAAGAAACCGTAGTTTTCAAAAGATAACAACAAACTTTATTTTATTGTAGCACTGACTAAAGTTTGTCTTGCAATGATGGCGTTATGTTGTTGTCTCACCGTCCTCTGTAGTGTACATACACGCTAAATGACTCTGGATAAGTGCATTTGCTATATTTCTAAATTGCCAAATATTCTAAAGGGATAGGATACAAACCATTGTATTTTTTAATCATGATACAGCCAACTCAAAGAAATGACTGTATCAAAGAAAAAATCGAAAGCTTCCTCTGAATTGAAAGTCAGAGTGGACATGCTTCCATCACATAGCTCTGGATGACTTGAGAGGCCTTCTGTCATATCAATTTCCTCTCCTTTCTTCGGTTTTCCATAATTTTACGGCACGGGCGCACAATCAGATCCTTTTCCTCCTCTCTCCATGTGCATTACTTCCAAAGAGAATGTTTCAATGGGATGGCGATGGCCAGTTAGCTCTGCTTTGATCCACACTACTCTTTGAGGACTCCATTGTTCCTGATTTGCTAGCTGTGATTTTCTAGCCTGAACAGAGAGAGAAAGACTACCTTTGGTACCCCGGACGAGGGCTGTGTTTGAAACGCCACCTTATTCCCTTCCCTCTATAGTACACTGGTTTAAGCCAGTGCTGCTCTGCACACTGATTTTTCTCCAGTTACAGTGGTAGTCCCATCCTTCAAGATATGGGGCACAAGACAACTGGAGTTATCGTACCTACTACTGGAGTTATGTATTCTCTGTTCAGTTGTTTTTTTTGCATGGAATCGAGCTGTTGCTATGCTAATATAAGTGGAAAACAGTCCTGGAGGTGAACATTGATTAGCTTCATTCTCATTTACACATTTGATTGTCTGGCTGAAAGATTTAACAGAAGTCAAGGAGAGTATTCTTGACTCACACTCCACACCAGACGATTCCTCCCTCTTTTAGCCAAGGAGAAAACATCTAGGTCTCCTCCCAGATACAAATGAACAATCTATTTTCCATTTCTTCCCCAAACCCTCATCTGTAGCTTTATGCTTTGAAGGGGAAGAGAGAGAGCAAGAGAGAGGGCAAGAGAGAGAGAGAGAGAGGGCAAGAGAGAGAGAGAGAGAGGGCAAGAGAGAGAGAGATGGGTGGAGCTTGGAGATGGCATGATACTGTGTTAGTCTTTAAAGAGGCCTCACACGGTTGTTGCATCGTGGAACACAACACCTTCAAGGTGAAACTGATCAATCAAACAGTCTGCTCCCTCGTGGTGATGAGTTGAAATGTAGAAGGGGTGTGTATGGATTGTTAATGCTAATGTTGGAGTCAACCAACAGGTGTAAAGTCAATTGAATTAAACAAACTCAGGAGGGCATTTTCAAAACATTGAAGTCCATATTATTGTTTTCATCGACAGAGATATTCTGGTTTCTGATCTAAATGCACACAGACCAAGGTGAGGAGTTTCTGTTAAAGTAATTATATCCTACAAACCAACAAAAAAAAACGGATCAATTGCCCAACTCTGATTAATTTGGCACGCTAAACCGCACATTCCGTTCCAGCCACATCTCAACCTTCTCTTCTTTATGTTGAACTGGGGACAAACTTTTCTTAGACACTGACTGAACACAAACAAACAAGCCAAGAGGAAGAAAGAGAAGGATAGAAAACTCATCAATTGTCCATCTGAAGGATGACATCTTTTGTAGTCTCTCTGTCATCTCTGCAGTCTGCTAGAATGGACAGCGCATCTCCTATCTGGCAAGACTGCTCCCCTGAAGTCCCATGAGACACCTCTCTCCACCCCCACTCTCTTTCTCTCTCTCTCTCTGGCATCTCAGGACTTTATGAATTAGTTACTACGTCCTTTCTTTTCTCTCTACTTCTTTCTCTTTTTCATTTTCTCCCATCGCATCTGTGAGCCTGGAAGCGTGAAACCAACACCTGCCCTGAGACAAAGAGGTTGGAAGAGAGAGAGGCCATCAGAATTCTCTCTCTTTCTTTCGCTCACTCTCTCTTCGTCTGTTGAAGTGCTCCCAGGAATAAAAAGCTATGTGAAAAAAAATATATAGATGTATTTTTAAAAAAGAAGGAAAAAAGTTCTCTGGCATTTGTAAATGAAACACATCTGTGTGGAGGGGAAGGCCTCCGCCTCCTCCACCCCCATCACTCCATCTCTCTGTGTGTGTGAGATGGATCAAGTCCTTTGTGACCATTTGCCTGAACCTAAACTAACTGGCGGGGGAAGTGGCGATACACACACACACACACATACACAGTTTTACAGTGCGGGACTGAATGTTAAACTTATATTTAATGTATGACATTTCACACAAATCATCCGGCCACAGACATGACCCTGGGGTATGCTGCAGATTGCTTTTTCAGTGCCTCAGCAGCACAGGCATTATCCATCCCAGAGCAAAGCCTTTGAGTTGGGAGAGGTGAGACGTACTGCTCTGACCATCCCACACTGGAAAACAGTCTCTCTCTCTCCCTCTCTCTCTCTCTCTCTCCCTCCCTCCCTCTCTCTCTCACACACACACACTCTCTCTCTCTCTCAATTTTTCTCTCTTTCTCTCTGTTTCTGTCTTTCATTGCTACCCTACCCCTCTTGCCCCCCCCCCCCCCCCCTCTCTCTGATATCATGATCGCAGGGCCGTGCCAAATTGAAAACATCTTGGCAGTCTGAAGGCTGTATAAAATAACCATATATTATATACAGTAAAACAGCCCATTGGCTAGCTAAACAATTATACTGTCGTGCTGTCTCCAAAGACTCTTTCTTTCTCTCTCCTCTCCCTTCATTTCTATGTAAAGTCTTTTGAGGTAGTGTGAATCATCTTGGATGTGTAAATTCCAGTTGGAAGTTTTTTTTCCATCATATTTTAATATGAATAAGCCTCAGTCTACAACAATTTGTAGTGATGTGTAACCTTCATAGAATGACCATCTACACGGATTAAGAAACAGTGTAAATATATCCTATTCAATTCCCTTCTGAGAAGCATTTTCAAATGATTATCATATGGAAACTGCAACCTTAACAATAAGGATTCATGAATATACAGTAGAGAACACATTAGATACACAACATGAACCAGAGGGATGGATAATACTATAGTATCCACCATACAACATGAACCAGAGGGATGGATAATACTATAGTATCCACCATACAACATATAATACTATAGTATCCACCATACAACATGAACCAGAGGGATGGATAATACTACAGTATCCACCATACAACATGACCCAGAGGGATGGATAATACTATAGTATCCACCATACAACATGACCCAGAGGGATGGATAATACTATAGTATCCACCATACAACATGACCCAGAGGGATGGATAATACTACAGTATCCACCATACAACATATAATACTACAGTATCCACCATACAACATGAACCAGAGGGATGGATAATACTACAGTATCCACCATACAACATGACCCAGAGGGATGGATAATACTACAGTATCCACCATACAACATGAACCAGAGGGATGGATAATACTACAGTATCCACCATACAACATATAATACTACAGTATCCACCATACAACATGAACCAGAGGGATGTATAATACTACAGTATACACCATACAACATGAACCAGAGGGATGTATAATACTACAGTATACACCATACAACATGAACCAGAGGGATGGATAATACTACAGTATCCACCATACAACATGACCCAGAGGGATGGATAATACTATAGTATCCACCATACAACATGACCCAGAGGGATGGATAATACTACAGTATCCACCATACAACATATAATACTACAGTATCCACCATACAACATGAACCAGAGGGATGGATAATACTACAGTATACACCATACAACATGAACCAGAGGGATGGATAATACTACAGTATCCACCATACAACATGAACCAGAGGGATGGATAATACTACAGTATCCACCATACAACATATAATACTACAGTATCCACCATACAACATGAACCAGAGGGATGTATAATACTACAGTATACACCATACAACATGAACCAGAGGGATGTATAATACTACAGTATACACCATACAACATGAACCAGAGGGATGGATAATACTACAGTATCCACCATACAACATATAATACTATAGTATCCACCATACAACATATAATACTATAGTATCCACCATACAACATGAACCAGCGGGATGGATAATACTACAGTATCCACCATACAACATGAACCAGAGGGTTGGATAATACTATAGTATCCACCATACAACATGACCCAGAGGGATGGATAATACTATAGTATCCACCATACAACATATAATACTATAGTATCCACCATACAACATATAATACTATAGTATCCACCATACAACATGACCCAGAGGGATGGATAATACTATAGTATCCACCATACAACATATAATACTATAGTATCCACCATACAACATATAATACTATAGTATCCACCATACAACATATAATACTATAGTATCCACCATACAACATATAATACTATAGTATCCACCATACAACATGACCCAGAGGGATGGATAATACTACAGTATCCACCATACAACATGAACCCAACACTGCCTGGCTCTGTGTTCTGTGTCCGTTCATGCTGGCAAAACAATGTATTTATACCAATGAATTCTCCGGCAGGGTCATCCATTTTCGAGGAAAGACATTTTTCTGCATTTGGAGGAGACGCTAGGTCTGTCTGATGGCCACTATATCAGAGTCACTCTGCACTCTGAAGGTTAGGGCCTGCCATAGTGTAACACTGTTAGGCCAAGAATACCTGCAGACACACACACACACACACACACACACACACACACACACACACACACACACACACACACACACACACACACACACACACACACACACACACACACACACACACACACACACACACACAACCAGTTTACTATCCCCGGGTGAAGCCACACAGTGAGATAGAAGGAGGAGCTCTTCTTTATAAATGATCTGTTTCTCTGCTAACTCTAAGAGATAACACCATTAAGACTGAATAAAGAACAAAGAGATAGAAGTATTATGCATTTTACTGTGTAAGTTCTCTGCTAACCACACACACACACACACACACACACACACACACACACACACACACACACACACACACACACACACACACACACACACACACACACACACACACACACACACACACACACACACACACAGACACACACAGAACCACAGTCAACATTGTAATTAGCAGCTTCACCTCAGGGCGTAAAGAAACCTGTTTCTAATTGAAATTCAGCTGGGACTTTACATGGATTCAAATACATGAGGTTTGAGCAACAGTGAAAAACACAAACTACTCGGTTTTGGTTTACACTGCATTTATGACAATCTGGAATGATCCCTTCTGTTTCCCTAACAAACAGACGGAGCACTGCTGTGCCTGTCTCCCCAGCACAGTTACACCCTTTCTTTTTCATTCTGTTGTTTTGTTTTTCCTTTTCTTTTAACTTAAGCTGTTGTTTAATGGACGGTGGGAGGCGTGACAGAGGGAAGGGATCAGATCGGGGGTCTGTTGCCCTTTTGCCAATTTGTGAGACGGACCTCGGAGGTTGAGCGATAGCCAATTAGCTTTCGTTCTGACAGACGGAGGGTTTCTCACTGCAGCCATTAAAATAGGGATCGGTCGGTCGGTTCGTTGGTGTGTTAGTGAGGAGCGTGTCTAGCTCTCACCCCTATTCTCACCCCTGCCCCTCCCTCTCACCCCTATTCTCACCCCTTTCCTTTAACCACAACATCTCTATCCTCTCCCATAGGTACTCTGACCCTTCATCACCTACCCTCATCCTCGCGCACGTCACCCTCTGCCTCATCCCCATTCCTAACCCTAAATCCACCTCCCCACCCCACCCCGCAACTACCTCTACTCTCACCTCTTCCTCATCGCCCAGGTTCTGAGCCCTAACATTCCTGGGGATCTCCCCCCATCCCTCTGGGTATACCCCTGGTCCTAACCCCTGGTCTCCAGTCCCCACCCCAAGCATTTGTTTCTCCCACACCACAGTCTTTTAAAGGGCAGCTACAGCCTCATTCCATAACGATACAGCCACGCCCCAGGTCACGTTCAAGGAGGTCCTCCAACAGAAGACAAGAGGTCAATACGGCCCTGGACCTGTGAGACCCCTCTATACCCCTCAGGACTTTGTTGAAGCACCTTTAGCGGCAATTACAGCCTTGAGTCTTTTTGGGTATGATGCTACAAGCTTGGTACACCTGTATTTGGGGAGTTTCTCCCATTCTTCTCTGCAGATCCTCCCAAGCTCTGTGAGATTGGATG
The DNA here is from genome assembly GCF_002021735.2 of Oncorhynchus kisutch. Taxonomy (NCBI): domain Eukaryota; kingdom Metazoa; phylum Chordata; class Actinopteri; order Salmoniformes; family Salmonidae; genus Oncorhynchus; species Oncorhynchus kisutch. The sequence goes on along the minus strand of NC_034191.2, from coordinate 66,524,148 downwards.
GAGAGTGTCGCTGCACAGCTATTTTCAGGTCTCTCCAGAGATATTAGATTGGGTTCAAGTCCGGGCTCTGGCTGGGCCACTCAAAGATATTCAGAGACTTGTCCCGAAGCCACTCCTGCATTGTCTTGGCTGTGTGCTTAGGGTTGTTGCACTGTTTGGAAGATGAACCTTCGCCCCAATCTGAGGTCCTGAGTGATCAGGAGTAGGTTTTCTTCAAAGGTCTCTCTGTACTTTGCACGTTCATCTGACTAGTCTCGCAGTCCCTGCAGCTGAAAAATATCCCAACAGCATGATGCTGCTCCACCATGCTTTACCGTAGGGATGTTGCCTGGTTTCCTCCAGATGTGACGCTTGGCATTCAGGCCAAAAAGTTCAATCTTGGTTTCATTAGACCAGAGAATCTTGTTTCTCATGGTCTGAGAGTACTTTAGGTGCCTTTCGGCAAACTCCAAGCGGGCTGTAATTTGCCTTTTACTGTGGAGTGGCTTTCGTCTGGCCGCTCTACCATGAAGGCCTGATTGGTGGAGTGCTGCAGAGATGGTTGTCCTTCTGGAAGGTTCTCCCATCTCCACAGAGGAACTCTGGAGCTCTGTCAGAGTGGCCATCGGCTTCTTGGTCACATCTCTGACCAAGGCCTTTTTCCCCCGATTGTTCAGTTTGGCCGGGCGGCCAGCTCTAGGAAGAGTCTTGGTGGTTCCAAACTTCTTCCATTTTAGAATGATGGAGGCCACTGTGTTCTTGGGGACCTTCAATGCTGCATATATTTTTGGGTACCCTTCCTTATATAGACAGGTGTGTGCCTTTCCAAATCATGTCCTTTACTCAATTTTAGATTAAGGCTGTAAAGTAACAAAATGTGGAAAAAGTGAAGGGGTCTGAATACTATCCGAATGCACTATATATATATATATTGGACCAGTAAAATGTTTGGATATATTGTACTAGTGAAATGTTTGGACACACCTACTCATTCAAGGGTTTTTCTTTATTTTCACTATTTTCTATATTGTAGAATAAGAGTGAAGACATCAAAACTGTGAAATAACACATATGGATTCAAGTAGTAACCAAAAAAGTGTTAAACAAATCAAAATATACGTTATATTTGAGATTCTTCTAAGTAGCCACCCTTTGCCTTGATGACAGCTTTGCACACTCTTGGCATTCTCTCAACCAGCTTCATGAGGTAGTCACCTGGAATGCATTTCAATTAACAGGTGTGCCTTGTTAAAGTTGATTTGTGGAATTTCTTTTCTTAATGCGTTTGAGCAAATCAGTTGTGTTGTGACAAGGTAGGGATGGTTTGTAAAAGACCAAGTCCTTATTATGGCAAGAACAGGAAAGGAAAACCCAGAGATGCCTCTGCGGCAGAGGATAAGTTAATTAAAGTTAACAGCCTCAGAAATTGCAGCCCAAATAAATGCTTCACAGAGTTCAAGTAACAGACACATCTCAACATCAACTGTTCAGAGGAGACTGCGAGAATCAGTCCTTCATGGTCACATTACTGCAAAGAAACCACTACTGAAGGACACCAATAAGAAGAAGAGACTTCATTGGGCCAAGAAACAAGAGCAATGAACATTAGACCTGTGGAAATTTGTCCTTTGGTCTGATGAGTCCAAATGTGAGATTTTTGGTTCCAACCGGCCTGTCTTTGTGATATGCGGAGTAGGCAAATGGATGATCTTCTCATTTGTGGTTCCCACCATGAAGCATGGAGGAGGAGGTGTGATGGTGTGGGGGTGCTTTGTTGGTGACACTGTCAGTGATTTATTTCGAATTCAAGGCACACTTAACCAGCATGGCTACCACAGCATTCTGCAGCGATGCGCCATCCCATCTGGTTTGCACTTAGTGGGACGATCATTTGTTTTTCAACAGGACATTGACCCAAAACTCACCTCCAGGCTGTGTAAGGTCTATTTGACCAAGAAGGAGAGTGATGGAGAGCTGCATCAGATGACCTGGCCTCCACAATCACCTGACCTCAACCCAATTGAAATGGTTTGGGATGAGTTGAACTGCAGAGTAAAGGAAAAGCAGCCAACAAGTGCTCAGCATATTTGGGAACTCCTTCAAGACTTTTGGAAAAGTATTCCTCATGAAGCTGTTTGAGATAAGGCCAAGAGTGTGCAAAGCTGTCATCAAGGCAAAGGGTGGCTACTTTGAAGAATCTCAAATATAAAATATATTTTGATTACTTTAACACTTTTTTGGTTACTACATGATTCCATATGTGTTATTTCATAGTTTTTATGTCTTCACCATTATTCTACAATGTAGAAAATACTAAAAATAAAGAAAAACACTTGAATGAGTAGGTGTATCCAAACGTTTGACTGGTATATATATACACACACAATACACACACATATACACTGTACACTATATCACCTCTACCTCTAAGTTTGATATTATTTTGACTAGAAAAAATACTTGAAATATGTGTAATTGAGGGGCATGCTGGTGTAGAAACTCTACTTGTTACAGAAACATCAACCAGGGTCCAACTAAAATGGAGAAGGCAATGGCGCAGCGGGACTCTGCATCGCTGTCTCCGAACTAAAATGGAGGAAATGGCTCCATATTTATGTGTACTGCTGATGAAAGATACAAATCCATCCCCTCTCTCTCTCTGTCTCTGTCTCTGTCTCTGTCTCTCTCTCTCTCTCTCTCTCTCTCTCTTTTTTTCTCCCTCTCTCTGGTCTCTCTGTTGATGTATTCTGACATTACAGTGCATGTCAGCTTGAGCAGAAGGGAAAGAGGGAGCGGACGGGTGGTTGTGACAGAATACCTGAATCTGACTGCTTTTAAATTCAACAGACAGGGAAAAGAAAAATACTGGCGTTCTGTGCATTGAGATTACTGTGAAAGAGTCTGTTGTTTATACAAACGGAATACCCGGTTAACTTCGACTAAATGTTGGTACAAACAACACCATAAAAACGTACAGATATTACCACCAATACAACTTCAAGAATCAATACATCAATTAGAATTATTGGAATTATAATCAATTAGAATTATTGTTTAAAAAAATGAAAATGAACCAGTTTACACATGAGTCCTTGTTTTACTGTGATATCAGAAATAAAAATGTGTAAAAAAAAATCATTATTTTATGCAAAGATGTATTTGCAATGTAAATGCAATCTGCATTTTTATCCATAATACTTTTTAATTAATTTATATTTCATTCATCTGAGAATATTTCTGAAACCAAATAAACACAAAGGAACTTCTTGTCTCAGTTCTCTATAATTATATAGTTAAGAGGGTTTGCTCATTTACATTTGCTATCTGCATCAAATCCAATATACATGTTTGATCTCAGATTGTCCCTAATGGTTAAATGCATTTAATTATAGTCTGAAAATTTAGTTTCTATGAATAATTAGCAGTCATGACTTTCATTTTTAAATATATATTCTCTATTATAATGCTTAATTTGTTCCAAAAGACACTGTAAACAAAAACAAACTACAAATGAACTATACCACAATTAAAACTAGTGACATTCCGTATGCAACCACAACACTGCACAATTTCATCTCTGTATACATTTGACAAAAAAAATAATATTAAACCTATATTATTTTGTTAAATATCTAAGTGTCACTCCTTGTTTCTCTAACAAAACAACACAAATGGTAGAGCGCCTGTATGTGTCACAATGTCTAATGTCAGAGTCAGACAATAGAATAGGTATGACCTACACATGTTCTCTGCAATAAGATACCTTTTCTATACCTCGTTATATTTCTCCATAAGATCCCTCTCAGTCATTCACACACGCACACACACTTCACACTTCACACACACTTCACACTTCACACACATGCTCCCACAATAAGGAACCTTCTCCATTCTTCATTATAAAGCTCTATATGATATTAGCTTCTCTATAGCTACACAGATGTGCGTTATCTTTACCACCTTGCTACAGAGCTGTCATGCCTCTTTCCTGTATGGAAGTGTGTCTGTGTGCTACTATGTATGTAAAACTATGGATTATGTTTCTTATGCGTATGAATCCTGCATTCATAGATGGGGACTATATACATCCAAGCATGTAGGGGTTCATTGCATCTCTCTCTCTGCATCCATCCATCAACCATCTATAGGGCTATCAGCACACGGGACGAGGGCAGAGGAGAAATAAATATACCCCCACGTAAAACATGCACATACATTTCCATACATTGGAGTGTCTGGAAGGAGCTTACACCCCCCAATTCTACCACCCTCCACCCCCATCCCTAATCTGCAGCCCCCCAAAACAGCTAGCAAGGTAAGATGAATGTGTGTCCCCCAAAATCTGCCCAGCGTTATATTTATCTTTATAAGACCAGAGAGGTGGGAGGGGATGGGGGAGTGGGTGATGGTGGGGTGAGGGGACAGTGGGCTTCTATAAGGGGCTACTGAAACACCTGTACAACACCTGTAAAACGCCTGTACAACACCAGTGCAACACCTGTAAAACACCTGTACAACACCTGTACAACACCTGTACAACACCTGTAAAATGCCTGTACAACACCTGTAAAACGCCTGTACAACACCTGTACAACACCTGTAAAACGCCTGTACAACACCTGTACAACACCTGTAAAATGCCTGTACAACACCTGTAAAATGCCTGTACAACACCTGTAAAATGCCTGTACAACACCTGTAAAATGCCTGTACAACACCTGTAAAATGCCTGTACAACACCTGTAAAATGCCTGTACAACACCAGTGCAACACCTGTACAACACCTGTAAAATGCCTGTACAACACCTGTAAAATGCATGTACAACACCTGTAAAATGCCTGTAAAACGCCTGTACAACACCTGTAAAACGCCTGTAAAACACATGTACAACACCTGTAAAACACCTGTAAAATGCCTGTACAACACCTGTAAAACACCTGTAAAACGCCTGTACAACACCTGTACAACACCTGTAAAACACCTGTACAACACCTGTAAAACACCTGTAAAATGCCTGTACAACACCTGTAAAACGCCTGTACAACACCTGTACAACACCTGTAAAACGCCTGTACAACACCTGTACAACACCTGTAAAACGCCTGTACAACACCTGTAAAATGCCTGTACAACACCTGTAAAATGCCTGTACAACACCTGTACAACACCTGTAAAACGCCTGTACAACACCTGTAAAACGCCTGTACAACACCTGTAAAACGCCTGTACAACACCTGTACATCACCTGTAAAACGCCTGTACAACACCTGTACAACACCTGTACAACACCTGTAAAACGCCTGTACAACACCTGTAAAATGCCTGTACAACACCTGTACAACACCTGTACAACACCTGTAAAACGCCTGTACAACACCTGTACAACACCTGTACAACACCTGTAAAATGCCTGTACAACACCTGTACAACACCTGTACAACACCTGTAAAACGCCTGTACAACACCTGTACAACACCTGTACAACACCTGTACAACACCTGTAAAACGCCTGTACAACACCTGTACAACACCTGTACAACACCTGTACAACACCTGTAAAATGCCTAATCAGAGGTTTTAAGAGGATACAATCCAGGCGGAGCGGGACTTAACTCCTCAGCATTGTCGATACAGGCAAAGTTCATCCTTAAAACCAGGAGCATTTATTTTCATTTTATGCAACTTATTTTTTATTTTACGTATCTCGACCTTAAAGATCTAAATCTCCTTGTACATTTATAAATTCAGTTAGTCCAGCTTCCTCCTCCCCTCATCCCTCCTCCTCCTAATTTAACACCTCCTTTACATTATCTCTGTCATCTAACTACACATCTGGAAGCCAAAACATCAACCCTTTCCCTCCTAAATCCCCAAAAGAAAAATATCCAGCTAGGTAATGAACGTTTGTCATGTGAGTGAAACAGAGTGAGGTATTAATAGATATGACTACTACTGCAGGCTTGAAAAAGTTCCATTTTGCTCTCTGTCTCTCCCCAGGAGACGTATACAGGCTAACTCTGGGGAGGGTTGTTATTTTAGAACTTAAATATTCTCCCTAAGCTGTCTGGCAGTTCACAAGAGGCAGCAAGCACACATACACACACGTACGCACACGCGCTCATACACACACACACACACACACACACACACACACACACACACACACACACACACACACACACACACACACACACACACACACACACACACACACACACACACAAACACACACACACAGACACACGAACACACACACACACACACACACACACGCACACACACGAACACACACACATGAACACAAACACATGAACACATCAACCAGCTCTCACAGTCTAACGTCAGAATTAGACGTTCATCGATGTTTTTCAAATGTTAAATTTGTAAGTGTTTAAGGTTAAGTTAAGGCATTAACTCTGAATTTTTAAGGTTAGGATTAACTTTAGGCTTTAACTCCGAAATCTTAAGGTTAGGCATTACCACTGAATGGTTAAGGTAAGGGTTAAGGTTTGGGATAGGCTTAAAAAAAAAACTCAAAAATCACTTCCGATCTCTGGATTCAAACATGCAACCTTTGGAATCAAAGGCAGATGCTGAGACCCATCCACCATCCCTGTCCACAACTCCCTAACAAAACTGAAACCTACTTGATTAATCCCAGCCCCTGTCCTCACAGGAGGCAATTTTGCCTTTTGGTAGGCCGTCATTGTAAATAAAATTTGTTCTTAAATGACTTGCCTAGTTATATAAAGGTTAAATAAAATAAAATATAAGGTAACAGTTGCCCCTAGTGGCCAGTTTCTATGTCATCTCATTACTTTTTTAGACACGGATGGATATCCAACATTGACTACGTATCACGGATGACTTGGCAGGAACACATATATACAGTGGGGAGAACAAGTATTTGATACACTGCCGATTTTGCAGGTTTTCCTACTTACAAAGAGGTCTGTAATTTTTATCATAGGTACACTTCAACTGTGAGAGACGGAATCTAAAACAAAAATCCAGAAAATCACGTTGTATGATTTTTAAGTAATTAATTTGCATTTTATTGCATGACATAAGTATTTGATACATCAGAAAAGCAGAACTTAATATTTGGTACAGAAACCTTTGTTTGCAATTACAGAGATCATACGTTTCCTGTAGTTCTTGACCAGGTTTGCACACACTGCAGCAGGGATTTTGGCCCACTCCTTCATACAGACCTCCAGATCCTTCAGGTTTCGGGGCTGTCGCTGGGAAATACGGACTTTCAGCTCCCTCCAAAGATTTTCTATTGGGTTCAGGTCTGGAGACTGGCTAGGCCACTCCAGGACCTTGTGATGCTTCTTACGGAGCCACTCCTTAGTTGCCCTGGCTGTGTGTTTCGGGTCGTTGTCATGCTGGAAGACCCAGCCACGAGCCATCTTCAATGCTCTTACTGAGGAAAGGAGGTTGTTGGCCAAGATCTCGCGATACATGGCCCCATCCATCCTCCCCTCAATACGGTGCAGTCGTCCTGTCCCCTTTGCAGAAAAGCATCCCCAAAGAATGATGTTTCCACCTCCATGCTTCACGGCTGGGAGGGTGTTCTTGGGGTTGCACTCATTCTTCTTCTTCCTCCAAACACGGCGAGTGGAGTTTAGACCAAAAAGCTCTATTTCTGTCTCATCAGACCACATGACCTTCTCCCATTCTTCCTCTGGATCATCCAGATGGTAATTGGCAAACTTCAGACGGGCCTGGACATGCGCTGGCTTGAGCAGGGGGACCTTGCGTGCGCTGCAGGATTTTAATACATGACGGCGTAGTGTGTTACTAATGGTTTTCTTTGAGACTGTGGTCCCGGCTCTCTTCAGGTCATTGACCAGGTCCTGCCGTGTAGTTCTGGGCTGATCCCTTACCTTCCTCATGATCATTGATGCCCCACGAGGTGAGATCTTGCATAGAGCCCCAGACCAAGGGTGATTGACCGTCATCTTGAACTTCTTCCATTATCTAATAATTGTGCCAGCAGTTGTTGCCTTCTCACCAAGCTGCTTGCCTATTGTCCTGTAGCGCATCCCAGCCTTGTGCAGGTCTACAATTTTATCCCTGATGTCCTTACACAGCTCTCTGGTCTTGGCCATTATGGAGAGGTTGGAGTCTGTTTGATTGAGTGTGTGGACAGGTGTCTTTTATACAGGTAACGAGTTCAAACAGGTGCAGTTAATACAGGTAATGAGTGGAGAACAGGAGGGCTTCTTAAAGAAAAACTAACAGGTCTCTGAGAGCTGGAATTCTTTCTGGTTGGTAGGTGATCAAATACTTACAGTATGTCATGCAATAAAATGCTAATTAATTACTTAAAAATCATACAATGTGATATTCTGGATTTTTGTTGTAGATTCCGTCTCTCACAGTTGAAGTGTACCTATGATAAAAATTACAGACCTCTACATGCTTTGTAAGTAGGAAAACCTGCAAAATCGGCCGTGTATCAAATACTTGTTCTCCCTACTGTATATACACGCACACACACACACACACACACACACACACACACACACACACACACACACACACACACACACACACACACACACACACACACACACACACACACACACACACACACACACACCAACACACACACATGCACACACACACACACACACACACACACACACACACACACACACACACACACACACACACACACACACACACACACACACACACACACACACACACACACACACACACACACACACACACACACACACACACACACACACACACACACCAACACACACACACGCAGACACGCACACACGCACACACCACGCACCACACAGTTCACAGAGCTAGGCAGCATGTGTCATCATAGCGGTATCTGACTTGTGGTCAGACTCGCTCAAGTGGAACAAACTTGCGCCTCTTTTCAAAGCTGAAATTAATGTAATTGAGAAAACAATGCGTCTTAATGTATTGTTGGGAAAACATCCTTTCTAAATTTACAAGTTATCCAAGAAGTAATCATCTAGTTTTTTAAATGTATCTGTATTCTGATTACAATATTTTTGCTGGTAACATAACCGATTACAGTTACAGTTTATTTGGTAATCAGAGTACATGTAATCAGTTACTTCCCAACCCTGAACAGACATCTATACTGTCTGTACATATATCCAGTAGCCTCAGCGGACAGCCATACAGACAGACACAATCATTAGGCCAGTTGTCCAGAAGATGGCAAAGACTGGAGGATGGGGGAGAAATGAATAACATATAATCCTTCCAATAGTCTTAACATTAGCAGTGTTTGCACGCTCTATCCCAGCCTATCTCTCCCCTCTTTCACTTCCTCTCTCCCTCCTTCTCTTTCTCTCTTCCCCTCTCTCTGTCTCTCTCTCTGTCCCTCTTTCTGTCCTGTTGTCCGCTCCCTAACTCAGTTGGCAGGCAGATGTGTTGGCAGGCAGATGTGTTGTCTGTCTTGAGTCATGGTGATGTATTAGCGCGGGTGTTGGACCAGTAATATGAGAACAGTCCCTAAGTACTGGACATCCCATAATACAACACACAGAAAGCTTCTCACGTGTCTCAGTTGGAGCCACCAAAACCTTTCTGACTTCACTGTTGCTGATTTACGACATACAGTTGAAGTCGGAAGTTTGGCATCATTAAAACTTGTTTTTCAACCACTCCACAAATATCTTGTTAACAAAGTAGAGTTTTGGCAAGTCGGTTAGGACTTCTACTTTGTGCATGACACAAGTAAATTTTCCAACAATTGTTTACAGACAGATTATTTCACTTATAACTCACTGTATCACAATTCCAGTGGGTCAGAAGTTTACATACACTAAGTTGACTGTGCCTTTAAACAGCTTGGAAAATTCCATAAAATGATGTCATGGCTATAGAAGCTTCTGATAGGCTAATTGACATAATTTGAGTCAATTGGAGGTGTGCCTGTGGATGTATTTCAAGGCCTACCTTCAAACTCAGTGCATCTTAGCTTGACATCATGGGAAAATCAAAAGAAATCAGCCAAGACCTCAGAGAAAAATTGTAGACCTCCACAGGTCTGGTTCATCCTTGGGAGCAATTTATAAATGCCTGAAGGTACCACATTAATCTGTACAAACAATAGTACGCAAGTATAAACACCATGGGACCACGCAGCCATCATACCGCTCAGGAAGGAGACGTGTTCTGTCTCCTAGTGATGAACGTACTTTGGTGTGAAAAGTGCAAATCAATCCCAGAACAAAAGCAAAGGACCTTGTGAAGATGCTGGAGGAAACAGGTCCAAAAGTATCTATAGCCACAGTAAAACGAGTCCTATATCGACATAACCTGAAAGGCCACTCAGCAAGGAAGAAGCCACTGCTTCAAAACCGCCATAAAAAAGCCAGACTACTGTTTGCAACTGCACATGGGGACAAAGATTGTACTTTTTGGAGAAATGTCCTCTTAGTGTATGCAAACTTCAGACCCGCTGGAATTGTGATACAGTGAATTATAAGTGAAATAATCTGTCTGTAAACAATTGTTGGAAAAATGACTTGTGTCATGCACAAAGTAGATGTCCTAACCAACTTGCCAAAACTATAGTTTGTTAACAAGGAATTTGTGGAGTGTTTGAAAAACAAGCTTTTTGACTAAACTTCGACTTCAACCGTATCATATTGAGCATATTACATATTATATTGAATATACTTCACATAAATTAGATTGTATTAATATATCAACTAAACGGACTCTTGGATTTGTGTGTATCATTACATTTCAAAGATGATTGTTTGTGGGATGAGTAAAGGTTTTATAACTTCTTGTTTTATGGTTGTAGAAAGTGGATTGTCTATTTTGGAAGAGGAGCGTATTTTGCTTATGAATGAAGGTTTATATATATATATATATATATATATATATATGTGACAGTGATGTTTTTCTTCCTTTTTATTTCATGGTAGCATGTGTGTATTGATGTGGATAGATACAGATTGAGGATATTCATTTGATCACCCTGTTGCAGGAAAACTTTCCTGCAGTGCAGGAAATGTAAAGATTGTAGTGTTTTTGAGGTTAAAAAGGCTTCTGAAGTTTGTAATTTCGACTGTATCAACACCGACAAAAATGTCCATTAATTATATTCCACATAATAATTACCTGTCGTTACGACATTATTTTTCTGTTGTAGCAATCTGGCTCAAATTAAATCTAACATCTATAGATGGCCCAGTCTTCTTTCATCAGACGAGGAGTGTGATCCTGTTACCTGGAGCAGTGTGTGTGTGTGTGTGTGTGTGTGTGTGCTTGTGTCTATGTGTGTGTGTTTTGCAGTGTGATCCCGTTACCTGCAGGCTGTGTGTGGACATGTGTTTCTCATGAAGCCTCATGCCGGGGCAAATTCATTCTCAGAAGTTACGTGGTGGGAGCTCGCCTTCTCTTTGAAATGGGGCACACATAGGGCCCTTTCTCTCTGTAATCAATAAGGCAGGCCTTCCCATCCCGGCCCGGGCGTACACAGCTAACCCCCCGGCACTACACATGAAGAACTCCAATTTACTCATCATAAATTCTGATTCACACAATAAATATGAAGGAGAATGCCCACGAGAATGAGAATATCTGAAATTGGGGCTTTTGTAATGCGGAGCGAGGGAGGGAGCCAGCACCCCTAGACGAAGGCTATGGTTGAGCCCAGTTTGTGGTTTGGGACTGAAAGTGTGTTTTAGATGAAATAATTGTCCTTTCATTTGAAAGTTTAACTCACAGGTATTAGTTCAGAGATGATAATACAAACTTTTGATGCCTTTCTAGATGGCTATTTTATAGAGTAGATATTAAGTTAGAAAGCTTTGAATTATAAAGTATTAAACTGAGCATATATCCTCCCACACACACAAATAAATCATAATACAAAAAAGTACCTTACAAATACATCCTTATTTGAACAAAGACCTGAGATAGAAACACCTTTCTAACAGGCTACGGCTTCACCTCCCTGAGAAGAAAAATATAATGTCTGCCTAAAAGAACGTGTCTGATTAAGTTAAACTAATGTTAAATACATCCACTCTTCTGTTTCAGACCTGCCTAACAGACTGTTGTGTAAATATAGTCACATTAAAGAGGCTCCGGGAGGGTGGACCGCGGGTAAAATGGGACACACCTACAGCAGAATAGTGAGGGGAGAAGGGAGAGGAGGGTGAACGTACTCGTTGACACAGTGTTGGGGTTAGCGTGCCCCTGTAACACGCACACACAGGCACACACACACTAACACTTGACCCGGGAGGGTTTAATGAAAGGGGCCTGATATGAGACATAACGCAACATGGCGTCCCTAACACCAGTGGCGTCCCTAACACCAGTGGCACTCTTTCTTGGCACGGGCTTCCTGTTTTTAGACGGATCCGTCGTTACATGACATTTATTGGCTGTTCATGAGGAACGATACATGTTGCCCAGACAACTGTGATGGGCTTAGCACCATGACAACAAATAAATAACACAGTGGTGACCAAGCTAGGCTAGGAGGAGAGGGGAGGTTCCAAAATATGAATAACAAAACTATGCCAGAAGACTCAACAAAAGCATGTGTGAGAATTCAGCAAATAGATAACATAGCACAACTTCAAATTCAGAGAGTTGTGGGCCCATGGTGCATCAAATTTACATGAGACAGACAGTTGGTTTAAGCTTGTGGTTCATTAACAAACAACACAATTAAAAACTAAAAGACTTACTGTAACACATCTGACTTGTAAGAAAACAACTCCTCAAAACAGTGCCACTCTTCTCCCCCGGCCTTTGTTATTGTTGTGGTTTTGTTGACGAAACGGAGGTGAGGAGTGTTCCCAACGGAGGTGAGGAGTGTTCCCAACGGAGGTGAGGAGTGTTCCCAATGGAGGTGAGGAGTGTTCCCAACGGAGGTGAGGAGTGTTCCAAACGGAGGTGAGGAGTGTTCCCAACGGAGGTGAGGAGTGTTCCCAACGGAGGTGAGGAGTGTTCCCAACGGAGGTGAGGAGTGTTCCCAACGGAGGTGAGGAGTGTTCCCAACGGAGGTGAGGAGTGTTCCCAACGGAGGTGAGGAGTGTTCCAAACAGAGGCGAGGAGTGTTCCAAACGGAGGTGAGGAGTGTTCCAAACAGAGGTGAGGAGTGTTCCCAACGGAGGTGAGGAGTGTTCCCAACGGAGGTGAGGAGTGTTCCCAACGGAGTTGAGGAGTGTTCCAAACAGAGGTGAGGAGTGTTCCAAACGGAGGTGATGAGTGTTCCCAACGGAGGTGAGGAGTGTTCCCAACGGAGGTGAGGAGTGTTCCCAACGGAGGTGAGGAGTGTTCCCAACGGAGGTGAGGAGTGTTCCAAACGGAGGTGAGGAGTGTTCCCAACGGAGGTGATGAGTGTTCCCAACGGAGGTGAGGAGTGTTCCCTACGGAGGTGAGGAGTGTTCCAAACGGAGGTGAGTAGTGTTCCCAACGGAGGTGAGGAGTTTTCCCAACGGAGGTGAGGAGTGTTCCCAACGGAGGTGAGGAGTGTTCCCAACGGAGGTGAGGAGTTTTCCCAACGGAGGTGAGGAGTGTTCCAAACGGAGGTGAGGAGTGTTCCAAACGGAGGTGAGAAGTGTTCCAAACAGAGGTGAGGAGTGTTCCAAACGGAGGTGAGGAGTGTTCCCAACGGAGGTGAGGAGTGTTCCCAACGGAGGTGAGGAGTGTTCCCAACGGAGGTGAGGAGTGTTCCCAACGGAGGTGAGGAGTGTTCCCAACGGAGGTGAGGAGTGTTCCAAACGGAGGTGAGGAGTGTTCCAAACGGAGGTGAGAAGTGTTCCAAACGGAAGTGAGGAGTCTTCCAAACGGAGGTGAGGAGTCTTCCCAACGGAGGTGAGGAGTGTTCCAAACGGAGGTGAGGAGTCTTCCCAACGGAGGTGAAGAGTCTTCCCAACGGAGGTGAGGAGTCTTCCAAACGGAGGTGAGGAGTGTTCCCAACGGAGGTGAGCAGTGTGATAACAGAGATCATCTAGACATATTCTACTGTTGTATCGTACGTAAGATGATGTCCGAGGGACATCGCTGTTTGCAGTCAATTCTTTGTTGTTGTGGTGTCCCGGACGTGTCAGTTTCACCATTAAGGATTCCAGCTTGAAGAAAAAGCTCCCATTTAGGTGTTACTCAATATTGCTGTCTGTGTGTGTGTTAGGGAGCGTTAAGCACACGAATAACTTGTTCCGTACATCTAAGGGAACAGCCTGAGAGTGCAATAATCTATACGCTTCTCCCACTAAATGGGTCATCAGTGATGCAACGTGAGCTCTCAGGATCGAATGGCAGCGATTAAGACGTCTAGATGCTTAGCTAATTGTGTTGAAACTTGTTCTCCCACACAGAGACATGCACGCACACAGGGATACACACACGTACACGAGCATGCACACACACACGCACACACACACACACGCACACAGGGATACACACACGTATACACATACACACACACACACACACAGGGATACACACACGTACACACACACACACACACAGGGATACACACACACACACACACACACACACACCGGCTCGCACGAACCCACATCTCTAAATGCCCAGCTAATTATTGTGAATGTCGTTAGCGATCTCTGACAGCTAACAGCAGCAGCTTAGAGGAGACAAAGCTATAGGACATAGAGATGTACATTACCAACGCTTAAGTGGTGGTTAAGCTAAGCCTAAACGCTTCACTGGTACACAGCTTTGTATTAACTGTGCTTTTGAGTCAGTTCACATACAATTTACACACTGGTAGAGGTTGTGGGATTAATTGATCACTATGCAGATTGTTGTCTGCCTGTAGCTGGCTAGCTATCTCGCTAACTAGAAGGAAAAAACAGACATCTGTATAGATCAACAGATATCTGTATAGAACTATTGATAGCTTGTCCTGAAGGTCTTATGGTGTGTAACTATCCTACAAATGTAGGATCTTAATTTAAGCCAGTTTGCTACTGCAGGAAAATAATCTGCAGGAACCGGAAATTTTAATTATTACGTGGATTATAATTCATTCTGGACATTTTTGCCAGGGTTGGTCCATTTTTCATAATGGAAAATCAAGCCTCAAATTTCAAAGAGAAATGTACAAACTTCAGAAGCCTTTTGAAACATCAAATGACTACAAGCTTTAGGTGTACTGCATTGCAGGAAAGTTCTGCAACAGGGTGATCAAATTAAGATCCTACATCTGTAGCGTCCATGACGAGTGTTGCTGTGAGGAGGTTTTAATGTGTGCCAGGGTGCAACGTGATACTGTCTCCTCTCCTCTTGGGCCCTTTCCTCGGGTTACAAGTTTAAAAAGCAGAGCAAATTGTTAAAGTTAATGATACCGTTGGAATGTTAATGGCAGGGAATATTCCGGAGGTAGAATCATCTCTCTTCCGATGGATGACATGGATAGTCCTATAGACTTTCACATTATTATGTATTTGTTTATCTTTTGAGAATTCCCAAGGATAGTGCGGAATTGATTTTAATTCCAATGGATACCATCATGATGGACTTCTAATTATATTCTTTATATAATTGTAATTGCTATTCTCTGAAGGGAAAGTTTCCATTTTAGAACATTTCTGTTGGGCCCACAGATAGTTTTCTCTGTTCTATTATTAGAAAGCAAAAGTAGAGACTAAAATTAACATATGGCATAACCAACTATACAATGTTCCAACGGATATTTCCATATGACAACACTAGTTATTTCCGAAATGAAGATTACTATTGTTGACCTTTGTGAAAGAAATTCGTTTTAGGCCTCCGAGCTCCAATGCAACAGGAAGAACAATGTTTGGGAGTCCCATGAAAACACAAGGGGATTGGCCCAACAGCCCTCTGCATATGGTAACCACTACCTTACACTGAACAAAATGACTGGTTACGTTAGTAGAGAGAGAGAGACAGAGAGAGAGAGAGAGAGAGAGAGAGAGAGAGAGAGAGTTTAGGGTGTTTAGGGAAAAAAAGGATGTTACAAGGACAGAAAGTTTATAAATTAAATCATGCCCCAGTTTCTAGCAGGGATGACCTCTTTTTGACAGAGTTGACTTGCATCAATCACAGCCACATGTTGTTGAGTAATGGATACATCAGGACACTTAATATTCGTCTTTCTGATTAGTTCTCTCTTCCAGAGAAAGAAGAGCCTCTGAAACCTCTGGCCTGGTGCGGAGGTAAAGTTAGAACGCTCTGGGCTTCATGTCACAATCATGGAGGAGAGTTTTTCTCTCTCTCTCTCTCTCTCTCTCTCTCTCTCTCTCTGTCTCTCGCACTCTCTCTCTCTCTTTCACTCTCTCTCTAGTTCTCTCTCGCTTTCTCTCTCTCTTTCATTCTCTCGCTCTCTTTCGCTCTCTTTCATTCACATACTCAATTCAATTCAATTTAAATTGCTTTACTGGCATGACGTAACAAATTTGGTTTCAAATTTGGGGAAATGACACTCTCTAATTGTTTTATATTTTTTACATTTTGTCAGGAAATGCAGCTCCGTCTCAGGTTCTGCTGTTGTGCAGTGGTTGCACAGCCTTTCCTCTACAGGGAGCCAGGTTTTCCTGTGTCTACCCTTCTCAATGGCAAGGCTGTACTCACTGAGCCTGTACTTTGTCAAGGTTTTTCTAAGGTTTTGATCAGTAACATGGTCAAATATTTAGCCACAGTGTACTGTCGATTTAGGGCCAGATAGCACTGCAATTTGCTTTGTGTTTGTGCTTGCGTTTCCCAATAAGCAATATAGTTTTGTTTTGACTGTGTTACAATTTGGTTTATCCTGATTAATTGGATGTTATGGTCCTGAGGCTTCAGTGTGTTAGTTGACCAGGTTTGTGAACTCATCCCCAGGACCAGCTGGATGAGGGGACTCTTTTCTTTGCTCAGCTCTTGGCATTGCAGGGCTTGGTAGTGATATGAGAGGGGGTCACTGTTGCTCTTTTTTGAGTTTTTGTTATTAGTGGATATTGGCCTAATTCTGCCCTGCATGCATTGTTTGTAGTTTTCCTCTGAACATGTAGGAGAATCTTACAGAACTCTGCATGCAGGGTTTCAATGTGGTGTTTGTCCCATTTGATGAAATCTTGTTTTGCAAGGGGATCCCACACCTCGCTGCCATAAAGTGCAATTGGTTCAATGACATTGTCACGTTCTGACCTTAGTTCCTTTTTTATCTCTTTGTGTTAGGTTTGTCAGGGTGTGAGTTGGGGTGGGTAATCTATGTTATTTTTTCTATGTCATATTTCTATGTGTTTGGCCTAGTATGGTTCTCAATCAGAGGCAGGTGTCGTTCGTTGTCTCTGATTGAGAATCATACTTAGGTAGCCTGTTTTCCCCATTTTGGTTGTGGGTGTTTGCTTTCTGTTTTTGTGTCTGCACCAGACAGAACTGTTGTTCTCTGTGTTTTGTTAATCAGAGTTCAGTTCCATTATTAAAGTATGAACACGTACCACGCTGCACCTTGGTCCTCACCTTCTTCCACCTACGACAGCCGTTACAGACATATTCAATTAGTAGGTATTTAAATTTGAATGAGCTTTTAATGGCGTAGAATGCCCTGCGTGCTTTCTCTCTCAGTTCATTCACTGCCTCATTAAAGTGTCCAGTTGAGCTTATTTTTAAACCTAAGTAATTTTAGTGTGTGCAGTACTCTATATATGTTGTACCAATTGAGAACTTTGGTCTAATTCCCTGAGATCTGGATCTTCTCTGGAAAATCATTATTTTAGTATTTTTGGAGTTTACTGCAGGGCCCAGGTCTGGCAGTACTGCTCTAGCAGGTCCAGGCTCTGCTGTAGGCCATGTGCTGTGGGTGACAGCAGGCATAGGTCATCTGCGAAGAGTAGGCATTTAGTCTCTGGATTGTGGAGACGAACACCAAGGGCTGAGGATTTTTCTAGAATAGTGGCCAATTCGTTGATGTAAATATTGAAGAGTGCAGGGCTCAGATTGCAACCCTGACGAAGGCCCCGCCCCTGGTTAAAGAATTCTGTTATTTTCTTGCCAATTTTAATGCTGCACATATTGCCAGTATACATTGATTTAATTATGTAATATGTTTTACCCCCTACACCACTTTCAATATCTTTGTAGAACACATCCTGTATGCCAAATAGAATCAAATGCCAAGGCCAGAAAGCAAGCGTATATTTTGGTATTATTTTGGTGGACATGTTTATCTGTGTGTAGGGTGTAAATATGATCAGTTGTGCGATGTTTTGGTATAAATCCAAATGGGCTTTTACTCAAGACATTGTGCTTATTACGGAAGTTTAGAACTCTTACATTTATAATACTACAGAAAACCTTCCCCAGGTTACTGTTCACACAAAGGCCTCTGTAATTGTTAGGGTCAAATTTGTCTCGGTTTTAAAGATTGGTGTTATGAGTCCTTGATTCCAGATGTCAGGGAAATAACCTACACTCAGGATCAAATGAAACAGTTTTAATATAGCCAATTGAAATTTTGCACTAGTGAGTTTGAGCATCTCATTTAGGATTCCATCAGGTCCGCAGGCTTTTAAAAATTTGAGGGCCTGAAGTTTCTTATAGAGCTCCTGGTCAGTAATTGGGGAGTCCAATGGATTTTGATTGTCCTTTATAGCCTTTTCTAATCCATTCAACTTCTCATGAATTTGGCGTTGTTCTGCGTTTGTGTCAATTTGGACGGTGCAGTAGAGTGTTTTAAAATGGGTTGTCCATATGTCACCATGTTGTATCGCTGATTCCTCTTGTTTAGATTTTTTCTTTCACCAATTTTGCCAGAAGTTGTTTGTGTTTATGGACTCCTCAATTAGTGTCAGCAGCTTGCTGTTGTACTGTGCCTTTTTTGGTTCTGAGTGTACGTTTATAGAGTTTTAAAGTCTCACAGTAATGAAGGCGTAATTCACCATTACTCTCTCACTCCCTTTCGTTCGTTCTCTCTCTCTCTTTCCCTCGCACACTCTCTCTGTCTGTCTCTCTCTCTCTCTCTCTCTCTCTCTCTCTCTCTCTGTCTTTCTCTCTCCCCATAGATGTCATGCAGATTGACATTATAATTGTATCTACTAAAGCAAATGATCTGTTATACATTTTGTGGTATAGACATAAGATAGCAGGGAATCCATTCAAAGATATCAAATTTGGCCATCAGTGCTCAGTCTCAGAAATAGTATGATGCCTCTGTCTTTCTGTCTCTGTTCTTGGTGGGGCAGTGCCAGGTTGAAAGGTAGAGTTAGAGTCACAAGTAAATCTCCCTCAGGTGGATTGTTCTTCACAATGATCAAAGGATAGAGTGATGTTTTATAATGACTGCACTCAGCTTTCTCTCTCTCTCGCAGAGTAGCAGTAGTTATTAGTGAGGTCTTAGTGACTTTAAATTGCGTTAGCATGGTTAAGAGAGAGAGCCACATCCCCCTGTGCTGTAGGAGAACTCTAGAGAGAGAGGCATCTAGGGTTACAGGTATTGATTTTGTAACTGCTACATCAGAGGGTGTAATGCTTTCATAATTTCAAATAAACTGTCTGGTACAAACGACTAATGAGCCAAACGAACTGAGGGACTGAACCAGGGATGGGGGTTGCTTTCTGAGTGTTGATACCTAACTCAACATTAGAAGGAGAAATTACCAGACAATGTTCTGGAAGTGTTATAGAAGCATGCAAGTATATAGAAGTCTATCAGAGATAATACAAACATTTGACATAATTGTATTAAAAAAACAGTTGCAAGTTGAAAATGCAGTTTTCCCTCTTTCAGAATGCTAGATTTGTTGTATTGAAGAAAATGTTAGTTCAAATGATGTAATACATACCATTTAGTGATCAGTTGCCATTTCTTTGTTTTCCATCTACATATCATCAATTAACCAAACTCATCATTTTCGAAAGAAGCCAACGGTTATATTTACTGTGGTGTTGCTTGGTGTGAAATTGCAGATTTGTCAAAACAAATGATCAGAACAATGAAAAACAAAAACAGGAAGAAGATTATGGATGTTTTGGATGATGCTTAAACTCTGTTGTGCCCTTATTCTCTCTCTCTGTCTCTCTCTGCCTCTCTCTCTCCCTCTGTCTCTCTGTCTCTGTCTCTCTCTCCCTATCTCTCTCTCTATTTTCCCCTAACACCACAGACCGCAGGCTGCTGGGAGCAGCTTAGAAATCTCTTACATCTGGAGGAGCCATAATTCATGGGATTTGGCCTGACAGCCATGACAGCAGTGTGTGTGTGTTTGTGTGTGTGCGTCTCTCTCGCTCTCTCTTGGTCTGTATGTGTGTGAGAGAGGACGAGCAGAAGCGGTGGACACATCTGCTCTCTCGCGCTCTCTCTCGCTATCTCTCTCTGTCTCGCTCTCTCAGGCTCTCGCTCTCTCTCTCTCTCGGGCTCTCGCTCTCTCTCTCTCGGGCTCTCTCTCTCTCTCGGGCTCTCTCTCTCTCTCGGGCTCTCTCTCTCTCTCGCTCTCTCGCTCTCTCTCGCTCTCTTTCTCTCTCTCTCTCTCCCTCTCCCTCCCTGTCTGTTGGCTCCTCCAGTCTCTTTCATGGCATGCCAGACACTCCCTGTGTAGGCCCTAAATATTACACAGACAGTAGCTATCGCTTCCAACACCAGATCCCACATTCCAGATTCCAGCAGTGAGCTATGTGTGTATTTGTGTGTGTGTATCAGATTTCAGCAGTCTTGCCTGCTAAGCTGTGCAGCACATGAGGACCCATTGTTCCAGAGATGGGGGTCATGTCTCTCTCTCTCTCCAGATATTCACGTGAAGATTTTTTCACGTTACATTAGATTTATGGGCCCAGTTGGCCCCGTGCAGTGAGAAAATATGATACCATCTACCAAGCTGATTGTTCTGGTGTGTTATGGGGTTGTGTGCTAAGTCTGTGTTTGTGTGTCTGTGTGTTTGTGTGGCTGTGTGTGTGTTTGACAGGGATGAAGAGGGTGACATTTACAGGTAGGCCAGTGTACGTCATTGTAGTGGGGCCGATAGGTGTGTGGGGACAGAGGGAGAAAAGCGAGAGAGAGAGAAAGAGGTATGATGCAGAGATGTAACAGGTACTAACCTCTGGACACTAGCTTCTTGCACGCATCCAGGAATGAATCGAGGGAAATTCTTTGGTTAATTTCTCTCAAGGACCCATTGTCAAACATCGGCATCATAATTGATACACTGTTGCGATTGTAGGCACACCACCTGTGGTCTAGCATACATCAGCAGGACTCAATGTTTTCTGCATCTTGTTATTTGTGACAAGGCCCTACTGATCTGATTAAAGGAGCACCGTCACATGCGTATTTCAGTGGCCATAGGCAGCTACTTGTTGTCTGTTTACAAATGTTTCTTTGAATTCTCTTTTCCCTTCATCCATTCCAGAACTGTCACCCAAATCAACGGTCGGCGTTCTCAAAGCGATTTTGCAGAATTCCGGATCAGAATATTGTAGGTAATGTCTGATGTCTGCCTCCTTTTGATGTGGAGCGAGGAGTGAATACACAAATGCAACGAGGGGCTCTAGCAGTGAAAAGTGTGTGTGTGTGTGTGTGTGTGTGTGTTATATCATCTGAACATGACATTAGCCTTGTCGGGGGCAGAACTTCTCTCCCATCCTGGAGAGAAAAAGGGAAATTGGATGGAAAGAAGAAAGGAACGAGATAATAAACAAGGGAAACATAAAGAATCTGTAATCCTGTGTTTGTTTGAGTGTTGAACGTTGTTTGTTACTGTTTGAATAAAGGTGTACACAATCCTTTTATGTAATACCCCTTTGTGTTAGTATTTGCCAAGAGGGTTTATATTTTTTTTACCGTACACTTTTATTGATGAATGACTACAGGAGAAAGTATAAGAGCAATTGAAATATGTAGCTAAATAATATGTTTAGACTATAACCACACAATTGTTACAAAATGTGTGAATTTGTATCACATATTCAGTTACATGTTTCTATATTGCTTTTTGGTCAAAATAAATGATACAACTAAATCAAACAAAGAAAATGATTATGTTTGTGTTTCTTATTTTTACAACCGAGGGATTCCGACGCTGTTGTTTTCCATATGTTCCATAATGACTCAAACAGAGTTATACAACCACTTCTGTTTCTCATCCCTCATTTCCTCTGATCCCTCTCCTTCCCTCTTTCTCTGTTTCCATCTCTTTCTCCATTTTCTCTCTCTCTCCCTCTGAACAGCTGCTGGCTGTAGCAGACACATGAAAATAAGGATGGAAAGGTATTTCTGAAGCTCAGACATTTGCTGCTACTGTCCTCTCTTTTCTGTCAGATGAGTACTCCAATATAACTTTAACATAGACTGCGCACACACACACACGCACGCACGCAAACACACACGCACAAACGCGCGGGCACACACGCACGCACACACGCAAACACAAACACACACGCAGGCAGGC
Source organism: Oncorhynchus kisutch (assembly GCF_002021735.2). Lineage (NCBI taxonomy): Eukaryota > Metazoa > Chordata > Actinopteri > Salmoniformes > Salmonidae > Oncorhynchus > Oncorhynchus kisutch. The sequence goes on along the minus strand of NC_034191.2, from coordinate 66,501,777 downwards.
ATCTCCTCTACTCTCTCCTCACCAGGAAATTAGCCTTGGCATTTCCCAAAAATATTCCTTCTAATAAAATGAGTTGGGTAAATAAATAAACCTGTGAAATATTTATGGCAGGGAGCTACATATAAGATCTGAAAGGGAATTCATCCAGAGGGACTTTAGCGCTTGTCTACAATCTTAATATATACGCAGTCCAGCGAGAATATATGAAGAAACTTCTCGAGACGTCTGTCATGAATATTCTATATCCAAGTCACAGACCTTACTTTGGTACAGGCACTTAGTATAGCTACACAATGCAGAACCTCAATGCAATAGAGCCTTACTAGTGTCTGTGATCATACTTTTACTGGACAAAAAGTCTGAGTACACATTTGTATCAATATGCAGGATCATACATACCATATAGTGAAGCGAACAACACCAGGTAATACATTGGTTATAAGCCGCTTTCAAGGTGATGGACCACAAGAAGTGTAAAGAAATGAAAGATAAGCAGGTCATATGGCAACCACAAACCATGAACAAGAGAGGGGGGGGGGGGTGGGAAGGAAGAGAGAGGGGGGGGTGGGAAGGAAGAGAGAGATATGTTGCTTTGTATAGGATGGTGATTCCAGTCAAGACTGAAGCTGAGTGTGTCCACTAAAGACACCATTACACCCAAATAATAATGTGTGTGTCTGTTCACTCCCTCCCTCACTCCACACACTCCTGTCATTCGTCCTGTGAACGCGTGTGTGTTTGTGTATCTGTTCACTCCCTCCCTCACTCCACACACTCCGGTCATTCGTCCTGTGAACGCGTGTGTGTTTGTGTGTCTGTTCACTCCCTCCCTCACTCCACACACTCCTGTCATTCGTCCTGTGAACGCGTGTGTGTATGTGTGTCTGTTCACTCCCTCCCTCACTCCACACAATCCTGTCATTCGTCCTGTGAACGCGTGTGTGCTTGTGTGTCTGTTCACTCCCTCCCTCACTCCTGTCATTCGTCCTGTGAACGCGTGTGTGTATGTGTGTGTGTATTTTAACATACACACCACAGTCTGTGACCATTCCAGATTGCTCCCCTACTTTGTCATGCATTAGAATAAAGCAGAGTGCTTCTCCTTGCTACTGCTGTGATTGCTGTGTCTATGTGGTGGATTATGTTGATTAGCGTGTGAGTTTGTGTGTGTGTGCATGCGTGTGTGTTGTGTTTGTGTGTGTGTGTGTGTGTGTGTGTGTGTGTGTGTGTGTGTGTGTGTGTGTGTGTGTGTGTGTGTGTGTGTGTGTGTGTGTGTGTGTGTGCGCGCGCTTGTTTGCATCTGTAAGATAATGGGGTGAGAGTAGGAGGAAGAGAAAGAGAAACGAGAAAGATTGGGGGAGAGAGAGAAAGAGAGAGAGATGGGGATCGAGTGAGAGAAACAGAGAAAGAGAGATTGGGGAGAGAGAGAGAGAAAGACAGATTGGGAGAGAGAAAGAGAGAGAGAGAAAGTACATAAAAATAACACCGTCACAATTTGCCATCAGCCAGCTCATTTCAGGACAACGGGACTGCAGAGAGAAAGAGTCATAGCTGATCCAGTACCTCAAAAAGCACCCTAATGTTTTTATTCATGACCACCGCAATAACAACAGAATTACGTTTTCAATGTTAGTATTAGGGATGAAAATAAGGATGAAATGGACTGTTATTGTGAAAATGACTGTTTCTGTGTCTGTGTGTATGAATATATGGGTATTTTATTTTTATTTGACCTTTATTTAACCAGGTAGGCTAGTTGAGAACAAGTTTGCAACTGCGACCTGGACAAGATAAAGCATAGCAATGACACATACAACAACACAGAGTTACACATAGAATAAACAAAACATAGTCAATAATACAGCGGAACAAAAGAAGACAAAATGTCTATGTACAGTGAGGCAAATGAGGTAAGTTAAGGAAATAAATATGTGCAAATGAGGTAAGTTAAGGAAATAAATATGTGCAAATGAGGTAAGTTAAGGAAATAAATATGTGCAAATGAGGTAAGTTAAGGAAATAAATATGTGCAAATGAGGTAAGTTAAGAAAAATAAATATGTGCAAATGAGGTAAGTTAAGGAAATAAATATGTGCAAATGAGGTAAGTTAAGGAAATAAATATGTGTAAATGAGGTAAGTTAAGGAAATAAATATGTGCAAATGAGGTAAGTTAAGGAAATAAATATGTGTAAATGAGGTAAGTTAAGGAAATAAATATGTGCAAATTAGGTAAGTTAAGGAAATAAATAGGCCATGGTGGCGAAGTAATTACAATATAGCAATTAAACACTGGAATGGTAGATCGGCAGAAGATGAATGTGCAGGTAGAGATACTGGGGTGCAAAGGAGCAAGATAGATAAATAAACAAATACTGTATGGGGATGAGGTAGGTAGATAGATGGGCTGTTTACAGATGGGCTATGTACAGGTGCAGTGATCTGATCTGTGAGCTGCTCTGACAGCTGGTGCTTAAAGCTAGTGAGGGAGATATGAGTCTCCAACTTCAGAGATTTTTGCAGTTCATCCAGTCATTGGCAGCAGAGAACTGGAAGGAAAGACGACCAAAGGAGGAATTGGCTTTGGGGGTGACCAGTGAGATATACCTGCTAGAGCACGTGTTACGAGGGGGTGCTGCTATGGTGACCAGTGAGCTGAGGTAAGGCGGGGCTTTACCTAGCAGAGACTTGTAGATAACCTGTAGCCAGTGGGTTTGGCGACGAGTATGAAGCGAGGGCCAACCAACGAGAGCGTACAGGTCGCAATGGTGGGTAGTGTATGGGGCTTTGGTGACAAAACGGATGGCACTGTGATAGACTGCATCCAGTTTGTTGAGTAGAGTCTTGGAGGCTAATTTATAGATGACATCACCGAAGTCGAGGATCGGTAGGATGGTCAGTTTTACAAGGGTATGTTTGGCAGCATGAGTGAAGGATGCTTTGTTGCGATATAGGAAGCCAATTCTAGATTTAATTTTGGATTGGAGATGTTTAATGTGAGTCTGGAGTCTGGAAGGAGAGTTTACAGTCTAAGTCAGAGCCGTCCAGAGTAGTGATGCTAGATGGGCGAGCAGATGGGGGCAGGAATCGGTTGAGCAGCATGCATTTAGTTTTTGAGTAGTTGGAGGCCACGGAAGGAGAGTTGTATGGCATTGAAGCTCGTCTGGAGGTTAGTTAACACAGTGTCCAAAGAGTGGCCAGAAGTATACAGAATGGTGTCATCTGCGTAGAGGTGTACCAGAGAATCACCAGCAGCAAGAGCAACATCATTGATGTATACAGAGAAGAGAGTCGGCCCGAGGATTGAACCCTGTGGCACCCCCATTAGAGACTGCCAGAGGTCCGGACAACAGGCCAAAATGATTGAATTGTACGTCTATTTATTTTGCTCTATGTATATCTCTGTGTCCATACGTGCCTGTTTGTATACAGTATGTATGTGTCTCATCCAGATCTCATCTTAAACCTTAAATTAGAGTCTAACATGTTGGGTTGGGGTCGGGGGGTCTAAGCTGACATACTATGGATCATTAAGCTATTTGATTTAGAATTTTATCAAAAAATGATTTAATAAAATATAGATTTGGGCCTTTACTACTAAAGCCCATAGAAATGCATTGAATAACACATTAATACATGGCAAAAAGGACAGTCAAATAATACAGTTTTCGAGGTGTCTGTCCTAAATCTAGGAGACTGGTGCGTCAATCAACTCTAGGATTTTTAAAAATGAAACACCTTTAATCATCTCAGGGTGTTACTCTGTCTCTCGGCCTCATCACCACCACTTCCTTTTGGGGCACGTGTCATATCCTGCTGGGCCAGATCACCGTAACCAGGAAGCAGGAAAAGGGTGTTCTGGAGATTAAGACACTCTTGTCTCCACGGTGACAGAGGCCTTCACCTTGACAACCAGATCTCTGCATTTAATTCCAGATGAGAGAGAGCGAGAGCGAAAAATACTTTTACTTTTTGTCTTTCTTTACTTAAACAATCTCATTTAATTTAAAACTCACCCCCCCCTTAAAAATTAAAAATATATCCTGTACTGCATACATTTACCATACTCACCTTTCTATCTACCACATGATACAAACCAACATCACAATATCCACTCCTACAACTGTATATCCAAAACATCTTCCCCAGCTATACAGACAGCCCCCCCCCCAACACACCATATCTCCTCAAACATCTCTACACATTTTATCATTTTATAGAACTCAAACTCAACCCTGAGGCGCGCAGAGACCATCCCATTAAATAATAGTAAAGAGTCTGTTATCCCCCCATCTTTGACCCCGTTCCTCCTTGTTAGCCAAATAGCTAACTTTGCCTGAGCAAACAGAAAGTTCAACAAAACACATTTGGCTTCTCCTTACTCGAATACCTGTATCCCATTATAAACATCCCAACAGTAAAACCCACCCCCAACCTCTCACACAGACATTCCAACAGTAAACACCACCCCCAACCTCTCACACAGACATTCCAACAGTAAAACCCACCCCCAACCTCTCACACAGACATTCCAACAGTAAACACCACCCCCAACCTCTCACACAGACATTCCAACAGTAAACACCACCCCCAACCTCTCACACAGACATTCCAACAGTAAACACCACCCCCAACCTCTCACACAGACATTCCAACAGTAAACACCACCCCCAACCTCTCACACAGACATTCCAACAGTAAAACCCACCCCCAACCTCTCACACAGACATTCCAACAGTAAACACCACCCCCAACCTCTCACACAGACATTCCAACAGTAAACACCACCCCCAACCTCTCACACAGACATTCCAACAGTAAACACCACCCCCAACCTCTCACACAGACATTCCAACAGTAAACACCACCCCCAACCTCTCACACAGACATTCCAACAGTAAACACCACCCCCAACCTCTCACACAGACATTCCAACAGTAAACACCACCCCCAACCTCTCACACAGACATTCCAACAGAGACATTAAAGGCATTAACCTGGTGCACACAGAAAATACATGAATCACAGTTTCTTTCATTTTACAGAAAAGACACCCCTGCCCGATTCCCGGTTCAACCCGTACCAACCAGCTGTTACTGACTGGCCAGGGCTCCATGAAGAACCCTCCACTGGAGGTCCCCTGACCTCTTTGGTACTGGGGTTTTGTAGAGCCCCCTCCACCTAAAACCCACCATACTCTCCTCCCCACATACCCCCTGCCACTGATGTGCCTTCACTCCTGTTAGGCTCCTAATGTTCCTTACTTTAATGCAGAGGTTGTAGAAGTCTTTACCTCCCACATCCTCAAACTCCCCCAGGCTCGGAGTGTTGAAATCTAACAAGTCCTCCAGACCCCCTTGCCAGTCTCTGCCGTCACCTGCAGTGGCGGAAACATTGGTGGTCCCTCTCCCTTTGGCCGCTCAAACATCCCCCTTACCGGCTAAGACAGTGCCTCCTGGACAGCCAGTTTATGCCACAGGGAAGATGCTACCAGGTTGTTAATTATCAGCACCCTCCCTCTATATGACACTTGGGACAGGAGCCACCTTCACCTGGCCAGCCTTGACACCACTGCCTGTGACAGCCCCTCCCAGTTCTTCCTTACCCACTTCTCCGAGCCCAGGTACACCCCCAACACTTTAAGCCCTTCACAACCCCACTGCAAACCGCCTGGAAGCAGAGGAGGAGCCCCCATGCCCCACATAACAGAGCTTTGCTCTTGCCCCAGTTTACCTTAGCTGATGAAGCTCCTTCGTACACCTTCAGACTGGTCTCTAGTGCCTGCATATCCTGATCATCCCTGACCATCACAGAAACATCATCTGCATATGCTGACACTGCTATGCCTGTCACCACATCCATTCCTGTCCAGCAGACTCCCTGCAGTCTCTTGCATAGCATTCCTAAAAAAGGCTCAATGGCTAATGTGTATAACTGCCCAGATAGAGGGCATCCTTGTCTAATTCCCCGTCTCACCCAGACTGGCCTACTGAGCCCCCCTCCCACCTTGACCATACATGACGCCCCAGCATACAACAGCTTCACACTTGTCAAAAACTCTTCCCAAACCCAAACACAGACATCACATTAAACAGATACTCATGATCCACTCTATCAAAAGCCTTCTCTTGATCTAAAGAGACCAGTCCAAAGTTCACATTAGAACCTCTCGACAAGTCCAACATGTCCCTAATTAAGAACAAGTTGTCCGTGATTGAGCGTCCCGGTACATAATATGTTTGGTTCTTATGTACTATCGAGTCCAACTGGGACTTCAGTCTGTTAGAGAGGATTTGGGCAAATATCTTGTAACGCACAGAGTAATGCCACAGGCCTCTAGTTCTTAAGTTCACACAAGTACCCTTTTTTGGGCAGGAGAGTCAGAGCCGCCCGACGGCAGCTCATCGGCAACTCTCCTACCCCGACGCATTCACGCAACACGCAAAAGAAGTCCTGTCCAATTATTCCCCAGAATTTTTTATAAAACTCCACTGGGAGTCCATCGACCCCCGGTGCACGACCGGGGGACATCTGGGTTACGGCCTCTGCCAGTTCACGGGACAACAGAGGAATGTCCATTTCATCCCTCTGTGCCAGAGAGAGCTTAGGGAGTCTTGCGAACAAGACTTGAGCACACATAGGATCACACACTTCTGCCCTATACAATTCAGTATAAAACTCCACAGTCCGCTCCGGCATCTCACCAACCACAGAGGTCATCCACCCATCAGACAGCCGTAGACAATGCATACCCTTGGCTTCACCGCTCTGTCTTTCCAAACTAAAGAAGGAGGAGCTGGGAGCATCCATCTCCTTGAGCATGGAGAACCTAGCTCTTACAAGTGGAAAAACCTGGAAACAACTGCTCAGGTCCCTACGTAATTCGGCAAAATTAGCCTGGAGGCCTACATTGCCTTGCCCCACCATCTCTACCTCTATCTCACTAATACAACGCTCTAGTTCACCCAACACACTCCTTGCTTCTGAGGATGAGAGAGCTGTGTACTGTTGACAGAAATGCCGAATTTGGACTTTCCCCACATCCCACCATTGACTCAGAGACTCATACTCCTCTCTTCGCTGCCCCCACCTTTCCCAAAAGGTCTGGAAACCTGAGCAAAAAGTGGCATCTTGTAAGAGCTTCACATTGAACTTCCAATAAGATGTGGGCCCTGGTGAAACAGCCGGGCCATGGTTATGTGATGATCCGAAAACCCCACCGGGAGAATGGTAGCACCCAGCAGCCTATTGCTCCGATTCCTAGACATGAAAAACCGATCAAGTTGGGCTGCACTCACCCTAGCCCCAAAAACCTTCACCCATGTATACTGTCTTGTGTTTGGATGTTTAGTTCTCCAAACATCCACTAGGTCGAACTGATTAATGATGTCCCTTAACCCTCCCACTGACACTGAATGAGGCTCTTCCCCGTTTCTGTCTTTTGTCAAATCCATTGTACAGTTCCAGTCCACTCCGACCACCAGCGTCTCCTTAGGCGCTACCTGTGAGAGTTCCTGTCCCCTCCGACCACCAGCGTCTTCTCAGGCGCTACCTGTGAGAGTTCTTGTCCCCTCCGACCACCAGCGTCTCCTCAGGCGCGAGCTGTGAGAGTTCCTGTCTAACACTCCCAAATAGAACCCCTCTTTCTCTCCCTGTGTTAGGCGCATACACATTTATAAAGACAAAACCCATGTTGTTAATTTCTGCTTTAACAACGAGCAGCCTACCTTTACACACCTCCTTTGAGGAGCAAAGTTTTACAGACAGCCCTGGTGCAAAAAGGACTGTCACCCCTGCACTAAGATCTGTCCCATGGCTCAACACACAGACAGCCCCGGTACAAAAAGGACTGCCACCCCTGCACTAAGATCTGTCCCATGGCTCAACACACTTGCCCCTTTCCACCAGAGCCACCAATCGACTTCATTCAACACATCACTATGCGTCTCCTGCAGAAACAACAGCTTTTGTTTTACATATTCACCCAACACACTCCTCTTTCCCGCATCTCTGGCACCATTTATATTGAGCGAGCCTACCCGAAGAGACTCCATAAGAAGTGGGAGAAAAGCCAGCAGAGAAAGAGACCAATAGGAAAGCTCAAAAAGCCCCAGTGTCAGAAAGAAAATATACATCTAAACGGTGTCTGAAGGTAAACCTTTACGCACTGTTGTGACCCACTTCCTCAACCTAAACCGTTTCCAGGGTGAGAGGACACCATGCCCCTCATTTTTCATAGCATGTTGTACTGATCTTACAAACTTTCTAGGATCAGAAGAAAAAGCCTCAAGATTAACCTTTTTCCCCTTAGTCTCATTCAGGAACCTTGTCAGTTCTCTCAACATGTACTTAGACCCCTCTGCTTGACTGGCTGTCAGCTCCCGGCCGATTGAAGAGGAGTCTGAAAAAAATAACTCCTCATCCTCTTCCTCAGACTCACTTTCCTCCTCATCTCTATCTCCCACCCTGACCACCTGCCCCTTTTCTCTGGTCAGGGCATCACCCACAGCAACAGGCAAAATTTCCATGGTGCCTTTGTCCTCACCCTTTTTCCTTTTCCACTAGACACCCTCCTCCTCCCCCCCTAATCTCTTACACTACCCCACTATACTCTCCTCATCCACTAGCATAACCTGACTAGACCCAGCATCATCTACACCACCCTCCATAACCTGACTTAGACCCAGCCTCCACTTCCCCACCATCTCTAGCCTGACTAGACCCAGAATCATCTACACCACCCTCCATAACCTGACTAGACACAGCCTCCGCTTCCCCACCATCTCTAGCCTGACTAGACCCAGCATCATCTACACCACCCTCCATAGCATGACTAGACCCACCATCATCTATAACACACTCCATAGCATGACTAGGCACAGCCTCAGCTACCCCACCATCTCTAGCCTGACTAGACCCAGCCTCAGCTACCCCACCATCTCTAGCCTGACTAGACCCAGCCTCAGCTACCCCACCATCTCTAGCCTGACTAGACCCAGCCTCAGCTACCCCACCATCTCTAGCCTGACTAGACCCAGCCTCAGCTACCCCACCATCTCTAGCCTGACTAGACCCAGCCTCAGCTACCCCACCATCTCTAGCCTGACTAGACCCAGCCTCAGCTACCCCACCATCTCTAGCCTGACTAGACCCAGCCTCAGCTACCCCACCATCTCTAGCCTGACTAGACACAGCCTCAGCTGCCCCACCATCTCTAGCCTGACTAGACCCAGCCTCAGCTACCCCACCATTCATAGCCTGACTATACCCAGCCTGCGCTACACCACCATCCATAGCCTGACTAGACCCAGCCTCCGCTACACCACCATCTCTAGCCTGACTAGACCCAGCCTCCGCTACACCACCATTCATAGCCTGACTATACCCAGCCTCCGCTACACCACCATCCATAGCCTGACTAGACCCAGCCTCCGCTACACCACCATCTCTAGCCTGACTAGGCCCAGCCTCATCTACACCACCATCTCTAGCCTGACTAGGCCCAGCCTCATCTACACCACCTTCCCTGGCATGACTAGGCCCAGCTTCTGCTGTGTGCATCTCCTTACCCCCTGCACTTGATTTCCCCCACTGGTGCTTGTACCCTCACCTTGTCTATGGGCTTTATGTGGGCAGACAAAGCTCTTATGCCCCAAATCCCCACACTCAAAACACCGTAGACTATCTGTGCTGGCAAACGCTGCATAGAGCCCCTCCCCGTGCCTCACTTTAAAATGCACATTTAGTTGTTGTTGTTCAGAAACTCCGGACCGAAACAACGTGCTTAACGGCATCTGCCTGAAAGCCTTCTGACACGAAAACCGCTAGCAAACTTACCAAAACGACTCAGCTCTTTCCTGAGGACATGAAAACCGTTAGCAAACTTACCTAAACGTCTCAGCTCTTTCCTGATTTGGTCATCCGTAATAAACGGAGGCAAATTGGCAACTACCACTCTTGTCAAAGGGGTAGAGAGAGGTGAAATTGAGACTAACACATCCCTTACAAATATTCCGCTAGCAATTAGCCTACCAACCAAATTAGCCCTTTTCATGAACACAACCACAGCTTTGTTCATTCTAGAAGCAGAATGTATAAATTCAGCTCCTACCTGTTCACCGACCGCGAGCAGAACCTCCTCCACCTTAACTCCCTTCTCAGGAACACACCATGCCGTATCGACAGCATCTCCTCCGCGCTAGGCTGAGAAGCCATCACGCACACCACAACTTCCAAACCCCAGGAAAGTTACTCTGTCCTCTTCCACCCTAACTTTGAAAAAACTGTGGATACCGCTAAAACAAATATTGCATTAACCCTCCACCATAGAAAATAACATGTAAAGAAAATAATCAAGAAAGTTAGTTAGGATAGAGCCCTCCACACCAAACACTCAAACTCCAAAAACTCCCAGCATGCACTACAAGAAAGAGAGAGAGTGAGAGAGATAGATAGATAGCAAGAAAGAGAGCGAAAGAGAGAGAAATAAAGCGTAAGAGAAAAGGGATTGTCAGAAAACCTCTTAATACAATCAGAAGGAACAGCTTGAACTACACTCCTTAATATCACAATTGCCCATCATGGCTGAATACGGAAACACAACTTGAAATAGTCACTTAGTCTCAAAATATGTCATTGATCCCACTATCACCAGTACATAATGTAAACGCAAATATGTAATGACATATTCTGCACATGTGTATGAAATCAAGATATGTCACCTAAAAACAACAACTTCATAACATCGCAAATAACAGCTATACAATAAATGTATAATATCTCCTCAGAGTATAAATCTAACCATGTAAACACATCTTGAATGGGTCAAATATTTCTGTGAAATCTACATGTGCACAAATACCATTTAAAGCTAATGGCTGCATGACAAGTACATTTATATCCTACACAAATATGTACATAGCCTGCATATTTCACTTTTTTCTGTTATGGAACCATAGCATATCACCATAACCATATCAACAGGCTTTCATTGGCTAGCCTCTTCACCCTCAGTGCTTGGTCCTATTCACATCAACCAGCCACTTACACTTTGTATTTTGCCACTAACCTTAACGATCCTAAGTCCTAATGATCTATTAAACTCAGTCCTAACAATCAATTAATAGAGCTCTGAGGATGGCATAGTCGGCTGTTCATTAATAATTGCGACTGAGGTGGCTCTTGAAGGTAATCAATGGAGTGATTCTGCTGGATCTTGAGCTGTAACCTTGAGATCTGAGTGCTTTGGGCTAAGGTAATAGATAGATATAGATATAGATATACATATAGTACATACAGTATGAATTACACAAACACACACACAGACACACACACATGCACTATTCCAGCCAAGAGCAGACCTAATTTGATAAGTCTGTCCCTGTTGTCAGACCTTGTTGTCCCCTGAATCCCTCAGATCAGAGCTGTGAAGATACTGGTGACTAATCCACTATAGGTCCAGCCACCAGCCCAGTCACCAGCCCAGCCACCAGCCCAGACACCAGCTTAGCTAGCAGCCCAGCCACCAGCCCAGCCACTAGCCCAGCCACCAGCCCAGCCACCAGCCCAGTCACCAGCCCAGCCACCAGCCCAACCACCAGCCCAGACACCAGCTTAGCTAGCAGCCCAGCCACCAGCCCAGTCACCAGCCCAGCCACCAGCCCAGTCACCAGCCCAGCCACCAGCCCAGCCACCAGCCCAGCCACCAGCCCAGTCACCAGTCAAGCCACCAGCCCAGACACCAGCCCAGCTAGCAGCCCAGTCACCAGCCCAGCCACCAGCCCAGCCAGCAGCCCAGCCAGCAGCCCAGCCAGCAGCCCAGCCACCAGCCCAGCCAGCAGCCCAGTCACCAGCCCAGCCAGCAGCCCAGTCACCAGCCCAGCCACCAGCCCAGTCACCAGCCCAGTCATCAGCCCAGCCACCAGCCCAGTCACCAGCCCAGCCAGCAGCCCAGTCACCAGCCCAGCCACCAGCCCAGCCAGCAGCCCAGTCACCAGCCCAGCCAGCAGCCCAGTCACCAGCCCAGCCACCAGCCCAGCCACCAGCCCAGTCACCAGCCCAGCCAATAGCCCAGCCAGCAGCGCAGCTAGCAGCCCAGTCACCAGCCCAGCCAGCAGCCCAGCTAGCAGCCCAGCCACCAGCCCAGTCACCAGCCCAGCCACCAGCCCAGCCAGCAGCCCAGTCACCAGCCCAGCCAGCAGCCCAGTCACCAGCCCAGTCACCAGCCCAGCCACCAGCCCAGCCACCAGCCCAGCCAGCAGCCCAGCCACCAGCCCAGCCACCAGCACAGTCACCAGCCCAGCCAATAGCCCAGCCAGCAGCCAGCTAGCAGCCAAGTCACCAGCCCAGCCACCAGCCCAGTCACCAGCCAGCCACCAGCCCAGCCAGCAGCCCAGTCACAGCCCAGTCCCAGCCCAGCCCCAGTCACCAGCCCAGCCAGCAGCCCAGTCACCAGCCCAGCCACCAGCCCAGCCAGCAGCCCAGTCACCAGCCCAGCCAGCAGCCCAGTCACCAGCCCAGCCACCAGCCCAGTCACCAGCCCAGTCATCAGCCCAGCCACCAGCCCAGTCACCAGCCCAGCCAGTAGCCCAGTCACCAGCCCAGCCACCAGCCCAGCCAGCAGCCCAGTCACCAGCCCAGCCAGCAGCCCAGTCACCAGCCCAGCCACCAGCCCAGCCACCAGCCCAGTCACCAGCCCAGCCAGCAGCCCAGCCAGCAGCCCAGTCACCAGCCCAGCCAGCAGCCCAGTCACCAGCCCAGCCACCAGCCCAGCCACCAGCCCAGTCACCAGCCCAGCCAGCAGCCCAGTCACCAGCCCAGCCAGCAGCCCAGTCACCAGCCCAGCCACCAGCCCAGCCACCAGCCCAGTCACCAGTCAAGCCACCAGCCCAGACACCAGCCCAGCTAGCAGCCCAGTCACCAGCCCAGCCACCAGCCCAGCCACCAGCCCAGCCAGCAGCCCAGCCAGCAGCCCAGCCACCAGCCCAGCCAGCAGCCCAGTCACCAGCCCAGCCAGCAGCCCAGTCACCAGCCCAGCCACCAGCCCAGTCACCAGCCCAGTCATCAGCCCAGCCACCAGCCCAGTCACCAGCCCAGCCAGCAGCCCAGTCACCAGCCCAGCCAGCAGCCCAGTCACCAGCCCAGCCACCAGCCCAGCCACCAGCCCAGTCACCAGCCCAGTCACCAGCCCAGCCACCAGCCCAGCCACCAGCCCAGCCAGCAGCCCAGCCACCAGCCCAGCCACCAGCACAGTCACCAGCCCAGCCAATAGCCCAGCCAGCAGCCCAGCTAGCAGCCAAGTCACCAGCCCAGTCACCAGCCCAGCCACCAGCCCAGACAATTATTGTCATTGTTGGATTACATCCTTGCTTTGCTAACAAGGGAACCAAAAGTATTTGCAGTTTGTTTCAGATTATTTTGTGCCCAATAAAAATGAATGTTAAATAATGCACTGTGTCATTTTGGAGTAACTTTTATTGTAAATGAGAATATAATATGTTTCTGTCCTCCTGAGTTGCGCAGCGGGCTGAGGCACTGCATCGCAGGTGCTGATGCGCCACTACAGCCTGGGGTTCGATACCCGTCGGCGCATAATTGGCCCAACGTCACCTGGGTCAGGAGAGGGTTTGGCCGGTAAGGCTTTCCTTGGCTCGTCGTGCTTTAGTGGCAGGCCAGGAAACCTGCAAACCGACTTTGTCGTCCGTCGGACAGTGTTTCCTTCGACACATTGGTGCGGCTGACTTCCAGGTTAATCGAGCAGTGTGTTAAGAAGCAGCGTGGCTCGGCGGATCATGTTTCAGAGGACGCATGTCGCGACCTTCACCTCTCCCGAGTCTGTTGGAGAGTTGCAGGGACTACACAAGGGGGTAAATATTATCCAATAAATAAAAGGAATATGTTTCTTAACACTTCTATATGAATGTGGATGCTACCATAATTTACGGAAAACCCTGAATGAATTGTGAATAATGATGAGTGAGAAAGATACTGAGGCACAAAGATCATACCCCCAAGACATGCTAGCCTCTCACAATTACATTAACAGGGGAGGTATTTTTGGGTTGGTATGATACTCATAACCTCTGTAACTTTCTCACTCATCCTTATTCCAGATTAATTCAGGATTATCCAATCATGGTAGCATCCACATTAATGTAGAAGTGTTCAGATACATATTTATTATTATTTACACATATTTAAATACTTTTGGACCTCATGGTATGCATTACTGATAGAGAAAGGTAAAGATGAGAGACTTAAGACAAGACAATCGAGTTATAGATTGTGGTGAGTTAAATCAATATACCTTAAAGAGTGCCTAACCCTAATATATATTAATTAAACCTTTATTTAACTAAGCAAGTCAGTTAAGAACAAACACTTACTTACAACCCAGTGGGTTAACTTGTTCAGGGACAGAACAACATATTTTTACCTGGTCAGCTCAGGGATTTGATCCAAACCTTTCGGTTACTGGCCCAACGCTCTAACCACTAGGCTACCTGTCATCCACAGGTGACCAATAGGCCCTTGCAACCCCAGGTTTGATATCAGCATAAATAGAAACCCTCTAAAACCTAACCCAAGCCCTAGCCCTAACCCTAAACCTAACTCTTAACTTAAACGTAACTACTAACCACTTACCCTAACCCTAATTTAAACCCTAACCCTAATTTAAACCCTAACCCTAATTGTAAACCTAGCCCACAACCTAACCCATCTACAAGCTCTCACAGTCTCACGTCAGAATTATCATCCATGTTTCTCAAACATAACATTTTGAAGTTATTCCAAATGTCAAATTTCGAAGTGTTTAGTGCATTAACTCAACATGTTTACGGTCACGGTTAAATGTATGAATTAACTCAGAATTCTTAAGGTTAGACATGATCTCCGAATGGTTAAGAATAGGCTTAAAAAAACAATTCAGAACCAACTTTCTACGACTGAATTTTGAACATGCACCATGGAACCAGAGGCAGATGCTGACACCATCCGCCATCCCCTCACTGTTGCCCCTATAGGCCGGTTTCCACGTCCTCTCCTGACATCCTCAGACATGGATGGACGTCAAATACTGACTTCTATCACAGGTGACGTGTGGGAAATGTCCCCACTATGGAGAATTGTCCTTGTTTTTTTCTGTCTTTGTGGCCACACACACACATGAGAGGGGAAGAGACAAATTAGACTGGGCACGCTGAGACCTCCATGTCACGCCGTGGTCATTAGGAGAGTGTGTGTGTTTGTGTGTGCGTGCGTGCGTGTGCGTGTGTGTGAGAGATAGAAAGGAAGTGGAGAAGTGAAGAAGAGAAGAGGAGAAAGATCCTACCTGTGTTCCAGTAGAACCTTTATCGTTGCCCTGTAATCTCCCTGAGGGTATCAAAGCAGACAGCCATCCCTACAACAACACCATATCCCCACATCCCAGAGATGAGTGTGTGTCGGGGCCTTTGGAGTGGCTGGGGGAGAGGGGGGGGGGGGGGGACCCAGGGGTGTTAGCTAAAGCTACCCTGAAGAGATGCTCTGAGGCTGGGCTCGGGTGACAGGTTGGACTGGGTGATGTGCCAAAGCCCTGATCCTGTCTCAGTCATTCCAAAGGCCCCAGTGTGTGTCAGGCTCTATTAACCTGGAGTAGTCTTATCATATTTATCAGTCAGATCACACACATCAGATACCTACGCCTTGTCAGATTTGGTGTGTGTGTTTGTGTGCGCGCACGCGCGTGTGTGTGTCGGGACCTTCACACAGATCAGATTCCTTTGGTTTGATCAGATTTGAGTGCTTTATTAGATTTAGGGTATCAGAGGCTATGGAGATGTGATGGAGTCATTGACAGCTAGGATAGACACGAATACAGATGAAAACACACACTGGGAAACAAATATGAAAAGGATTGCCTCTTCCTCTTTCTCATTAGCCCCCTGAAGTAATGCCTAAGGTCTATGACAAAACATACTATTGCGGCACGCCAAAAGTTTAGAGCATGACAACAACATTGACGACGTTATAATACAGTAAAAAATATGTTTTTATAAATATATACTGAAAAAAATATATAAACGGAACTTGCAACAATTCCAAAGACTTTACTGAGACATTTGTGCACACAATTTGAGAGAAGCGTTTTGTGTGTATGGAAAATGTATCTTTTGTTCAGCCATGTTACTAGCTATATTTCCTGACAAAATGTGATACTTTGACATACTTTGTTTTTTGTAATTGTCTGAGCTTACTTCGACTTGGTCAGGACTTCTTCTTCGCCTTCAATAAATATGGATATTTTGATTTAGGGGATATAGAGGGATAGCTTAGAGCCAGCCAGACAACCACACACACACACACACACAAACACACAGAGACTTTTTGCTCCAGCAATCCCAACCCTCATCAACATCCCTCTCGGAAAATCACTGCACCTCGGAAAAGCCATTCCAGCTGCCGAGCCGTTCAGGATTCATATTCCTATTTACTGTCTGCATTGCTCCCCATCACACACACACACACACACACACACACACACACACACACACACACACACACACACACACACACACACACACACACACACACACACACACACACACACACACACACACACACACACACACACACAATAACCATCCCAACAACCCATTGGGGTCAGGCTCATGAATAAGGGAAGGAATTAGAGAGGACCTGGAGAAGAGAGAGAGAAAGGGGGAGGTGGAGAGAGAGTCTCCTCTAAAATGACCTTTGTGTCAGTCGTTTGCTGCATTTCGAGATATGGGATGTGTCTATCTACATAGGGATTATCTAGGTGGTGCCAAGTCATTATGACTGTTTATATCTACAGGGATATATATATATATATATATATATATATATATATATATATATAGAGAGAGAGAGAGAGAGAGAGAGAGAGAGAGAGAGAGAGAGAGAGAGAGAGAGAGAGCAAGAGAGAGAGAGAGAGAGAGAGAGAGAGAGAGAGAGAGAGAGAGCGAGAGAGAGAGAGAGAGAGAGAGAGAGAGAGAGCAAGAGAGAGAGAGAGAGAGCAAGAGAGAGAGAGAGAGAGAGAGAGAGAGAGAGAGACAGAGAGAGCGAGAGAGAGAGAGAGACAGAGAGAGAGCAAGAGAGAGAGAGAGAGGGGAGAGAGAGGGGAAATGAGAGAAGGAGAGGAGGAGAGAGGAGGTGTGTTTCAAAATAGGGATTATAGGTAGAGGAAAGTCACTATGCTATAATCCTAAAGGAACCAGCATCACTAAAGCATATGCAAGTTATCATGCAACCCAAACATCAACCCCATGCAGCCCCAGCCCCAGACCTAGCCCTAGCTCAGCCCGTATAGCTAGACAGGCGTGAAGCTAACAGTTGTTGGGGTTGGGAGGGGGTAATTCTGCAGCAGTTATGAATTACTGTTTACCCCCCCCCCCCACCCCGCACCCTCTCCCCCTCCCCTCACGCCCACGCACGAGACACAACCATACTGAAAGTCATCAGCCTGTGACTACCATTCTCTTTAACAAGATATGAGAGAAGTAGAGAGAGAGAGAGAGAGAGAGAGAGAGAGAGAGAGAGAGAGAGAGAGAGAGAGAGAGAGAGCAAGAGTGAGAGAGAGAAAGACAGAATGAAAGAAAGAAAGAAAGAAAGAAAGAAAGAAAGAAAGAAAGAAAGAAAGAAAGAAAGAAAGAAAGAAAGAAAGAAAGAAAGAAAGAAAGAAAGAAAGAATGAAAGAAAGAAAGAAAGAAAGAAAGAAAGAATGAAAGAAAGAAAGAATGAAAGAAAGAAAGAATGAAAGAAAGAAAGAATGAAAGGGAGAGAGAGAGGGAGGAATGAGAATCACTGTGAATTGGAGAGCGAATGAGAGACAGAAGGGTGGTACAGGGAGGGATATGATTGGTTTCTATTCAAACAGAAAAAAAGAGAAAAAGAAGAACACCAACAGGAGCAGTAAAAATCTCCCAGAGAGCACTGGGGCAATACACACCACAGCCAGTCTGTTTCTCAGCAGCACAGATAATAACTATGTTTTATAATGTGTGTGTGTGCTCCTGTTCAGCGTGTGTGTGTGTGTGTGTGTGTGACATTGGGTCGAGAAGCGGCTACCCTAGCACAGATAATAACACTGTTTCATAATGTTGCATATATATTCAGGCCAATTCCCCTCAGGGAGATGAAATAATAACGCTGGCCATTTCCCTCTCCTAGTAGGCGGCCATTTTATAGTCCTCATTCTCAGCATGGACATCATCACTCCCTGGCTCTCGCATAATGGACGCTTCCGCTAAGACCCACTGACATTGCAGTGTCTGAAATGTGAAATGAGTATCTCTCGCCCCATGGTCCAAGATAGATATGGGGAGTATGTTTATGATGAATCCTTTTGCAATTTTACGTTGTCATTTCTGACGATTGTCCATATTATGGGAAATTGACACACTATGGGGAAATGGTGGCATATGGTTAGGAAAATAAAACTAAAACAAGCAAACCTAATCCCATAAGAGATAATAAACTATTGATATGTGGTTATAGAAGTGGTGGTTGACATCCAACTGGCCAAGCATTGTTGTGATGACTGTCCAATCAAGGACAAATTCTGACCTTCAATGTTTCAAGCATATAATTAGGAATTAGAATACTTTATAGGATCTCTATAGTTTCAAGGCGACATAATTTTAACCCTTTGAAGATTAAAGGAAAACTTTAAAAACGACTGTATCCTTTGGCATTCATTAGTCCACTGTTGATACAGTCCCACAATGTTTTGTGTGTTAGCAGTCAAGTTGACAAGATATTGGACTTTCAAGAAGCAAAGTGTCACATGCCACATCATTATTCTTGAGAGTCCAATATCTTGAAAACGTGACTCTGCCGACATGTTATTTTCATAGTTCTATTCTGGAGTTCTTTGTGGATCGATTCGGAGGTCCTCTGATGTCATACATTTTAGAATGTCGCACCCCATCTGAATATCGCTAGGTTTCATTCCAAGCCATCCACATCCACTGGCACTGTTGTCCACTAAAACTCTACAAAGTAGAACCATCATCCTGGCTAGTCAATCACAACCAAAGAGTCGCAAACAAAAGGCTATGAGGTAGAGGTGTCTGAGTGCCAAGTGAAAGCTCAGTCTTCTTATGTTATAGCTAGGTCTTCTTCTCCCCATCTCTTTGTGAAGTCTAACTGCTGCTCACTCTAACTATGGCTCTTCCTATCCCTTACCTTCTCAATTATTCAACAATTGGATCTCTCTCTGGCCTTTCAAACCTTTGAAACGTACTCTATATCACACCAACATGCCTCGCTTGATGTCTTACCATTGTTATGTGTTTGTTCCTGCCCTGTTGCATCCCATAAGGTTGGAGAAACAAAGGGCAGATTACTTCAATGATTATCGATTTCTGTTTTGGATTGTATAACTAACTGAAAGAAGGACAGAGAGAACTGTTTCCATATCGGTGTTGAACGTGGTGATTTGTAAAATGGACTTTTTTCCGATCATATACCAATAAACACTTCTCACATTTCCCAAAAATCTCGAAGCTTTTGGTTCAATAACCACACCATGTATTCTAACCTGGATATGAGACTGCAGACGGAGAGATCTAAGGTGATGGATACAGAGAGACAGAGAGAGACAGAGGACCCACTGGGCAAAAACTGGTTGAATCAACGTTGTTTCCAGGTCATTTCAACCCTCCCAAAAAAATCCATCTGATAACGTTGAATCAACATGGAAAACAAATTTGAAAAAAGTTATCAAATTAAGAGAATTTCATATTTTTTCACCCAAATTTGAACCTAAAGCCAATGACAGGGTGAAATGTTTTGTTGAACTGACATCTGTGCCCAGTGGGGAGAGCCTCCACTACTCAGTAGACCGTGTGGATCGCAGGGTTCCATCCAAGACAATCATATAATGTATCATTCATATTGTCAGACCGCTGTCTCTCTGCATTTCTGTGGAAACCTGCTCTTCCATGAACAGGAAGCTAGCCCAAATATTCACCACCCACTGGGCACAGATGTCAATTCAACGTCTATTCCACGTTTGTTCAACATCATGACATTGAAAAACAGCGTAGATTCAACTAGTGTGTGCCCAGTGGGCACTAACTACCATCACATATCTCTACTCAAACTGCAACTTCGACATGAAATATGGACGATGAAAATACACACTCAAACACACACATCCACACATGCATACACATGAATTCAGTCCATTTACAGAAAGGAAAAATCTACATTAACGACTCACAGAGCATTGGAGCTTAGTCACATTGTACACTCAAATCAAGTTGAAAGTACACATACAGTACCAGGTAAAAGTTTGGACAGACCTATTCATTCAAGGGTTTTTCTTTACATTTACTATTTTCTACATTGTAGAATAATAGTGAAGACATCACAACTATGAAAGAAGACATATGGAATCATGTAGTAACCAAAAAAGGGTTAAACAAATCAAAATATATTTTAGATTTGAGATTCTTCAAAGTAGCCACCCTTTGCCTTGATGACAGCTTTGCACACTCTTGGCATTCTCTCAACCAGCTTCATGAGGTTGTAACCTGGAATGCATTTACATTAAAAGGTGTGCCCTGTTAAAAGTTAATTTGTGGAATTTCTTTCCTTCTTAATGCATGTTAGCCCATCAGTTGTGTTGTGACAAGGTAGGGGTGGTATACAGAACATAGCCCTATTTGGTAAAAGACCAAGTCCTTATTATGGCAAGAACTGCTCAAATAAGCAAAGAGAAACAACAGTCCATCATTACTTTAAGACATGGAGGTCAGTGAATATTGAACATTTTAAGGACTTTGAACGTTTCTTCAAGTGCAGTCCCAAAAACCATCAAGTGCTATGATGAAACTGGCTCTCATGAGGACCGCCACAGGAAAGGAAGATCCAGAGTTACCTCTGCTGCAGAGGATAAGTTCATTAGAGTTATCTACACCTCAGATTGCAGCCCAAATAAATGTTTCACAGAGTTCAAGTAACAGACACATTTCAACATCAACTGTTCAGAGGTGACTGTGTGAATCAGGCCTTCGTGGTTGAACTGCTGCAAAGAAACCACTACTAAAGAACACCAATAGAAGAAGAGACTTGCTTTGGCCAAGAAACACGAGCAATAGACCTGTGGAAATCTGTCCTGTCTTTGTGAGATGTAGAGTAGGTGAATGGATGATCTCCGCATGTGTGGTTCCCACCGTGAAGCATGGAGGAGGAGGTGGGATGGTGTAGGGGCGCTTTGCTGGTGACACTGTCAGTGATTTATTTAGAATTCAAGGCACATTTAACCAGCATGGGTACCATCTGGTTTGCACTTCCCGGGACTATCATTTGTTTTTCAATAGGACAATGACCCAACACACCTCCAGGCTGTGTAAGGGCTATTTTACAATGAAGGAGAGTGATGGAGGGCTGCATCAGATGACCTGACCTCCACAATCACCCGATCTCAACCCAATTGAGATGGTTTGGGATGAGTTGGTTTTCAGGATATGTGGGAACTCCTTCAAGACTTTTGGAAAAGCATTCCAGATTAAGCTGGTTGAGAGAATGCCAAGAGTGTGCAAAGCTGTCATCAAGGCAAAGGGTGGCTACGTTGAAGAATATAAAATCGAAAATATATTTTGATTTGTTTAATGCTTATTTGGCTTCTACATGATTACATATACTGTATGTTATTTCATAGTTTTGATATCTTCACTATTATGCTACAATGTAGAAAATAGTTTTAAAAATTAAGAAAAAGTCTTGAATGAGTAGGTGTGTCCAAACTTTTGTTTGGGGCTGTATGTGTTAAACCCTTTAACCCTCACTTTAACCAATCTGTTCACATAAAGACCTAATTCTTCAGAGTATTAGAATGCACCTTTTCCTTTCCTGTCTCGTTTTAAGCCCTTTGCTGTGGATTTAGGCTGTGAGTCACTGGAGTGAAAAGGGAATGCTGTCCCTGGAACGTTTGACCTCGGAATTTACTAATGAACACTGGGAGCAATCAGTTCCTTCGAATATGGACCAAAATTATCCATCATCTGTGAACCCAATCACTGGCTGCTAGATAACAAAAGTAAGCAGAAATATCCAGAGTCATCAAGGTAGATACTATAAGAGATCATTATTAAATATGTTTAAGTGATTGACAAGACTCAACTAGATCAAAGGTAATTCAATTATCAATATTGTCTTGCACCTGTAACCAATAGCCTAACAAACGAACAACTCTTAAAAAATACAAATACTTTTTATTGTCTTTATTAAGACATCCTCTATATACATTTTCAGCCAGACAGCCAGGCCAGCCCGAGCCGCCTGCACGCCCAACCTCCACCGGTCCAGTTCATAACTCAACTCTCTCAACACAATTTCCTTCTAACTTTTTAAAATGTATTCCCAAGGGAAAGTTTTGGAAACAAAAGTCAAATAAAAAAAACACATACACCTCAAATATACACACAGAAACATCAAATTCTCCATTTAATTAATCTCGTAGGCTTAATAGTACTGTAGAGCTCTTTTTACTTGCACACAATATCGCTGGATCGCCCCATCCTGTCCCTAGGGGTCCACGGCACTGCAGCGCCTCAACCCAACACACCCCACTCAGCTTTAGGATCTTAGAGAAACATTCATTATTGGTTTCGGGTGTGTTAGGCCAAGGCCAGAGTGACAATCTACAAGATGGGAGACCCCCAGTACCAAGACTGAGCAGCCCAGCAGCCAGGGATTGCCTAAATAGGTATCTCCCCTGACGTGGGCATGTTTTCAATTAGTCATACTGTATTCCATGTAAGGCATCCAGACCTTATGAAAGTTGCCCAGTATACCCTTAATCTTGTAATAAATCAAGTCTAGTGATACATAACTTAACATTTCTGCCATCCATTGTGACATTGTGGGGGGATAACCGACCTTCCAATTAATGGCAATGCATTTCTAAGCCGCTATAAATACTTGGTTACGCAGTTTCTTCTTCACAGTATCCAGTGTCAACATTTCCAAGAACACAAAAATAGGGAAAAGGGAGAATCTGTAGACATGCTGAGATGAAATAACATAATCTTTGCCAGAATTCAGACAGCATTCACAAGACCATAACATATGTAAATATGTCCCCTTTGGTGTTTTACACCTCCAGCAGAGGAATAACATTTCTGCGTGCATGCAATTCAGTTTCACTGGCATATAGTACGTTCTATGGATGGTCTTAAATAGTCATATGAACATGACCGGGCATTCAAACACATCTGTATCCATTCATTATCACCAATACCTTCTACCAGGTCTTCCTCACATTTGACTTTGACATGTTTTGTGTCATTGGGAAAAGCCTCTACCAGCCCTCGGTACAGTTTGGAAATCAACTTTAAAGGTTTGTCAGACTGCCTTAAAGTAGTTTCAATCATTGACGTATCTGGCTTGTCCAGTGTTTGCTGCAAAGAGAGAATAAAGTGTTTCATTGATTCACCTCCGCTCTGTCACAGACTGGTCTTCCCTGGCTACTTGACCATGCTGAGAACTCTGTCACCATTTGATCCTCCTAAGATGAGGCATGACAAAGAATTACCTTGATGTACATTTATACATTATATTATACAAGAATATAATCAATGGTTCAATAATTGAAATGACTATTATTCCCAGATCCAATACAGTAGCTACTGAAGGTCTAGCCATCAACTCAAGATGGAACTTTGTATCATTCACTGATATTGTTAATATACTGCAAAATTCACCTGAGCTCCGCAGACTGGTCTTCCCTGGCTGTCTGACCCTGCTGGGACACCTGTCACAATCTGATCTTGCTAAGACAGGATGAGCATCGTGTGTACTGACTGTGCACCATGACAGTGAAGCCTGTAGAGCTGTTTATTACTGTCAGTGTGAAAAGTAGGGAATTAGCTAGGGAAACTGACAAATAAAAGCGGTCACATCACTAGCTATACTGACGAGTAAAAACTAACACTGCACTGAAAAAACAGCAGAATATCAGTCTTCAATCATTTGGCCGCTGCTTTCATCGTTTGACTCAGGTTTATCGTGATTGAGGCAAAAAATAATAGCTAACCGTAGCCAAGAGCAATAACAGACAGGCGCAAACAGCCACAACTCAAGCCAACCGGCAAAAGTGACAAGCGCAAAATATCGTCAAGAATACAACCATATGTTTCACCAAAATTTCCCCAATAGGGTACAGGCAATGCTCAGGGTGAAAAAACCAGACAGGCGCGACACAATAAACACAAAACAAAAACAATTCCACAGAAAGACATGGGGGGAACAAAGGAATATATATATGCAATGTGAATAGGGAATGTAAACCAAGACAAAACAAATGGAACAAAGAAAAATGCAGCGCCGATGGCTAGAAGACCGGTGACGTCGACCCACGAATGCCGCCCGAACAAGGAGAGAAGCCGACTTCGGAGGAAGTAGTGACACAGATAGCTAGATAATAGACATCTATGTCTACGTGTGTGTAGAGTGTGTGTCTTATCATGTGTATGTATGTCCGTGCCTGTGTGTGTCTCTTCACAGTCTCCTCTGTTCCATACGGTATATTTTTATATGTTTTAAAAAATCTGATTCTACTGCTTCCATCAGTTACCTGATGTGGAATAGAGTTCCATATAGTCATGGCTCTATGTAGTACTGTACACCTCCCATTGTCTGTTCTTGACTTGGGGATTGTGAAGAGAACTTTGGTGACATGTCTTGTGGGGTATGCATGGGTGTCCGAGCTGTGCGCTTGTAGTTTAAACAGACACATTGGTGCATTCAGCATGTCAACACAAAAACAAGCAATTACATCACTTTGTCAAGTCAACATCAAAACTCAAAAGAACAGACAACGACTCTTCTGTTTCACCACTCATGCCACCCTGTCTGCGTCTCACCAAACGACGAGCATCACAAACACCGAGAATCTTCCCCTTCAGTTGGTCAACTTTCATATTTATTTCTGGGTGTCACAATGCGATTCAGCTGGGAATCGACTCATCAATTCAGTATTTTTGCAGCGGAGAAAACTATTTTCCGTAGTCTACTTAAAGAAGACAAACTCTCACATCTTTCACAGCAAAGAGTGAGCTAGTGAGGGAGGGAGAGAGAGATGAGAGTGACACAGGCAGACATAGGTAGGGTTGGCCACCAGGCAGACAGTCAGAACCGTGCATTGGTAATTAAAAGATGTAGGCTATAGCTATCGCAGTGCTGTATTTAGCCATTTTTTGGCTTGCAATGGCTCGTGCAAGTTCACTAAAGTAGGGGCTATCAATGAATAGGCTAAGCTATTATTTTACACACAACAGACCAAAGACCAAACACACACTAGTTTTATTCATAGAGAAGAAAAAGAGGAACAGGCGAGGGAAAGAAAATCGGGGCAGACAGACAGACAGTCAGAACCATGCGCATAGGCTATTGTCTTGGTAATCTGTATCTAGCTATGCCTCGTAAATTCACGAAAAGGGTATAAAAGTATACAGTGCCTTCGAAAAGTATTCAGACCCCTTGACTTTTTCCACATTTTGTTACATTACTGTTTTAATCAAAAATGTATCAAATTGTTTTTTCCCTCATCAATCTACTCACAATACCCCATAATAACAAAGCAAAAACAGGTTAAGTAATTTTTGCTAATTTATTCTAAATAAAAAACTGAAATTTCACATTACATATGTATTCAGACCCTTTACTTAGACAAAAGGGGAAATGGGGGTCGACTAAGAAGTCACTACAGAGTGATAATTATAACAATTGAAATGCTAATCCTTTGCACATGAACGCTCACTCATTCAGGAACAATTGCAATATATATTTACGCTCAGTGTGTCGTCTTGATCGCTGGTGAAAAGTTTGTTTCTGTTGGAGAGTTTTGTCCTCTCTCTCTCTCTCTCTCTCTCTCTCTCTCACTCTCTCTCTCTCTGTCATGGTTAGAGGGAATAGTTTAGAGTGACAGTCATTCAATTGTTATAGAACGAATGTTTCGGCGGTTGTCATTCTTCGCATTCAATGATACCGAATTCCTAGCTGCAGACTAGTAATTAATATCAAAGACTTGTTCTTATTCTGTGGGTATCGATAGTCTAAGAGTTTAACCACGTGGTATGGTTAAAAGATTCAGCAAAGATTCAGCTTTGTCCTCTCCTAATGGAGAAAAACATGGTCTGCTGATAATTTTTCAAAGTTGGGTTTTAATCGGAATTGCAGAAAAGGGCTGTCCCATGATGCCTGACCCTAACTGGGCTCAGGGGTGGTCCTCTGATTTAGTTAACTCCAATTCCCTTTTTGACTTTTCCTTCATTAAACAGTCCAAAATCACATTGTAAATTGTGTAAACAGTATCATACGCACTCATTCATCTTATACATTACTGTTTTAATCAAAAATGTAGCAAATTGTTTTTTTCCCTCATCAATCTACTCACAATACCCCATAATAACAAAGCAAAAACAGGTTAAGTAATTTTTGCTAATTTATTCTAAATAAAAAACTGAAATTTCACATTACATATGTATTCAGACCCTTTACTTTTTTTTGTTGAAGCTCCTTTGGCAGGCATTACAGCATTGAGTATACTTGGGCATGACACTATAAGCTATGTACACCTGTATTTGGGGAGTTTCTTCCATTCTCCTCTGCAGATCCTCTCAAGCATTGCTGTACAGTTATTTTCAGGTCTCTCCAGAGATGTTTGATCGGTTTCAAGTCTGGGCTCTGGCAGGGCCACTTGAGGACATTCAGAGACTTGTCCCAAATTCACTCATGCAATGTCTTGGCTGTGTGCTTAGGGTCATTGTCCTGTTGGAAGGAGAACCTTCACCCCAGGTGCTCTGGAGCTCTGGAGCAGGTTTTCATCAAGGATCTCGCTGTACTTTGTTTGCTCCGTTCATCTTTGCCTCGATCCTGTCTAGTCTCCCAGTCCCTGCAGTTGAAACATCCCCATAGCATGATGCTGTCACCACCATGCTTCACCATTGGGACAGTGCCATTTCCTCCAGATGTGATGCTTGGCATTCAGGACAGAGAGTTCAATCTTGGCTTCATTAGACCAGAGAATCTTGTTTCTCATGATCTGATAGTCTTTAAGTGCCTTTTGGAAAACTCCAAACGGGCTGCTATGTGCTTTTTACTGAGGAGTGGCTTCCATCTGAGGTTATCCTTCTGGAAGATTATCCCATCTCCACAGAGGAACTCTAGAACTCTGTCAGAGTGACCATGGTGTTCTCAGCCACCTCCCTGACCAAGGCCCTTCTCCCCAGACGGATCAGTTTGGCTGGGAGGTCAGCTCTAGGAAGAGACTTGACGGTTCCAAACTTCTTCCGTTTAAGAATGATGGAGGCCTGTGAGGACAGACGCTGGAAACGAGAAGCAAGTACAGGGAGTGAACATTTAATGAAACACGGACAGGAACAGAAAACGGACAGCGTCTGGACAGGGGAAAACAAAAATGACAATACAACAATAATGTTGACAGGGATCTAACAGACAGCCATAGGAGGGGCAATCAACAAGGTAATGGAGTACAGGTGAGTCCAGCGAGCGCGGATGCGCGTAATGATGATGACAGGTGTGCGTAAGGATGGGCAGTCTGGCGCCCTCGGGCCAGAGAGGAGGAGCGGGAGCAGGCGTGACCTAGGCCACTGTGTTCTTGGGGACATTCAATACTGCAGACATTTTTTGGTATGCTTCCTGTCTCGGAGCTCTACAGACACTTTCTTCAACCTCATAGCTTGGTTTTTGCACTAACATGCACTGTCAGCATTGGGACCTTGTATTGTCAGGTGTGTGCCTTTCCAAATCATGTCCAATCAATTTAATTTACCCCAGTTGGACTCCAATCAAGTTGTAGAAACATCTCAAGGATAATAAGTGGGAACAGGAGGCACCTGAGCTCAATTTCAAGTCTCATAGCAAAGGATGTAAATCCTTATGTAAATAAGGTATTTCTGTTTTTTATAAGAAAGGTGGGGGTGTGGCTATATATGCTAAATCTAAATTCCATGTAAGTGTGGCAAAGTCTGAAACTATTTGTAAACAGTTGGAATTTCTTGCTTTGAATATTGAGGTTTCAAAGGGCCTCTCTATAACTGTGATTGCCTGTTATAGACCCCCCTTTGCTCTCGGTGATGCACTTTCTTCTTTCACGCACCTTATGTCTAAACTTCTTTACAGTGAAATGATCTTGATTGGTGATCTCAACTGGTGTTGGTTAAAGCCGGTGTCTGATGATTTAAAAGTGTTTTGTAATTCTATGAATCTTACCCAGTTGATTAACTCACCCACACTCACCCAAATCTTAAATGTCCAGATAAATCTACCCTGATTGATTTGATATTGACAAATGTTCCACATAAATATTCTGAGGTTGGTGTTTTTTGTAATGAATTAAGTGACCATTGTGCTGTTGTTGCTGTTAGAAATACTAAGGTTCCTAAGACAAACCCACGTTTTATTCGTAAGAGAAATTTGAAGTGTTTTAATGAGCAGGCTTTCTTTCATGATTTGTTTTATTTTGACTGGAGCAAGATTGAGCTTATTCCTGATGTGGAAACTGCCTGGAAATTCTTTCATGATGGTTTTTCCCAAATAGTAAACAAAAATGCACCATTCCGCAGGTTCAGGGTTAAAGGGCGGGATAATCCATGGTTTTCTTCTGAGCTGTCTTGTATTATTCACGACCGTAATCTAGCCAGGGCTAAAGCAAGGAAATCATGTTCTGATGCTGATTGGCTTATTTTTAGGCAGTTACGAAACAAGTGTTATTTTCTTCTCAGGAAGGCCAAGTCTGAATATTTTATGTCTGTTACCACTGATAGCCTGAATGACCCTAGAATGTTTTGAAAGGCTATAAAGTCTATGTCTGGTAACAGTAATGTTAATGAATTACCGTCATGTGTTTTGAAGGACTCTGTTGCTATATATGATAAAACTGAAATGCTGAATTGTTTCAATGAGCACATTGTATCATCTGGTAGGCTGTTTGATTCAGTGTCCTCTGTCTCTGTACAACCCTGTGTGGATGAACCGGTGAGAGCTGGTCAAACTTGTAGATCTTTGCCATTCTCAGTGCAGGTGGTACATAAAGCCCTGAAATCCTTAGATCAGAGAAAGCCTGCAGGTCCTGATCTTTTGGATCCCTGCTTTTTAAATCTGGCAGCTGATTTCATAGCTGAACCACTTACATCTCTGTTCAATCTAACCCTGGAATGTAATGAAATTCCAAAGATGTGGAAATCAGCATTTGTCCTACCACTTTTAAAAGGGGGAGATCCAACTATTTTAAATAATTATAGGCCAAACTCAAAGCTGTCACCCCTGGTGAAAATACTTGAAACCCTTGTAAGTGAACAGCTAACATAGTTTTTATCAATGTACCAATCGGGCTTCTGGAAGAAGCATAGCACAATTACAGCAGCCATGAAGGTTTTAAATGATATCACTGAAGCCATTGACAAAAAACTCACTTTTTATTGATCTCTATAAGGCTTTTGATACAGTTGATCATGCTATACTAAGGCAGAGATTGTCGAGTGTAGATCTTTCTGAGCTTGCAGTAGCATGGTTTGCAAACTATCTGTCTGATAGAACTCAGTGCACTCAATTTGATGGGCTTATGTCTGTTAAATTGTCTGTCTTGAATGGTGTGCCCCAAGGCTCTGAACTTGGTCCTCTCTTATTCACTATTTACACAAAAATGTCCAAAATGCACAACTTCCTTTTTATGCTGATGATACTGTTATTTACTGTTGTGCCTTGTCTCTTACAAATGCTTTCCAGAACATTCAAACTGCTTTTTATACTGTTCAACATACCTTGTGTCAATTGAAGCTTATCCTCAATACTGACAAAACAAAACAAATGGTGTTTTCTAATGCAAGAAATAGACCTCTGAACCTTTCACCTATTACTACCTGTCAGGGCAAGGAGATTGAGGTTGTAACCTCATATACATATCTTGGAATTTTAATTGATGACGGCCTCTCTTTTAAATTGCATATTCAACAACTTACAAAAAAATTGAAGCTAAAATTGGGATTTTATTTTAGGAATAAGGCCTGTTTTTCTTTTGAATCCTGAAGGAGGCTAGTATCAGCTACATTTATGCCTTTACTAGACTATGGGGATATTTTATATATGAATGCTTCCACTCAGTGTTTGAGATCAATTGACACTCATTACCATGGAATCTTTGAGATTTATTTTAAACTGCAAAACCCTTACGCACCACTGCACTTTGTATACCAGGGTTGGCTGGCCTTCTCTAGTCACTTGTAGGCTCAGTCACTGGTATACTTTTATTTACAAAGCCATTTTGGGTTTACTACCTTTTTATTTGTGCATTTTTATTGTTCAGTATTCTGGTGGGTACTCTCTTCGTTCGCTGGACCT
The DNA here is from genome assembly GCF_002021735.2 of Oncorhynchus kisutch. Lineage (NCBI taxonomy): Eukaryota > Metazoa > Chordata > Actinopteri > Salmoniformes > Salmonidae > Oncorhynchus > Oncorhynchus kisutch. The sequence goes on along the minus strand of NC_034191.2, from coordinate 66,471,388 downwards.
TATCCTGCTAACTGTTCCAAATGTCCAAACTGAATTTGGTAAAAGGGCTTTTATGTACTCTGCACCATCGTCTCGGAACACCTTACAAAATACTTTTAAACTGGAAGAACTTGTCCCGATTGGCGTTTTTAAATCACTGATGAAGGATTTTGAGGGTGATTCCCTGACCTGTCAATGTTTTTAACTTGCTGTTTTATAATCTTGTGAATTCAATGGTTTTTACTAGATTACTTGTAGTTTTTCATGTTGTCTGTCTGTAATTTTTTTGTAATGACTTGGTGCTGCCTATCTTGGCCAGGGCGCTCTTGAAAAATATATTTTAATCTCAATGAGCCCTTCCTGGTTAAATAAAGGTTAAATAAAAAATAAAAACAAATATTTAATACAATTGCAAACATTAAAAAAAAAAACTATTTTGCTTTGTCATTATGGGGTATTGTGTGTAGATTGTGTGTAGATTGTGTGTAGATTGCTGCGGATACATTTTTTCTAATAAATTTGAGAAGAAGGATGTTTATTTAACATTTATTTAACTAGGCAAGTCAGTTAAGAACATGTTCTTATTTTCAATGATGGCCTAGGAACAGTGGGTTAACTGCCTTGTTCAGGGGCAGAACGATAGATTTTGTACTTTGTCAGCTCAGGGATTCAATCTTGCAACCTTTCAGGTTACTAGTCCAACACTCTAACTCTAACCACTAGGTAACATAACACATTCTGGAAAAAGTCTGAATACTTTCCGAAGGCACTGTAAATGAAGCTGTAAATGAGTATGGCTAAGCTATTTTTCATATTGCCAGTGATTTGAAGTTGAACATTGCCAAATGCATCAGTTAAATTAGGCCTAAATGTGCTTTAAAAAGTATTGTGCCTATAGCTTATTTAATGAAACCCTGGCTGGCTGTTGATGTCCTATGTCAGGTCTCTCCAACCCTGTTCCTGGAGACCTACCTTCCTGTAGGTTTTTGCTCCAACCCAAGTTGTAACTAACCTGATTCAGTTCATCAACCAGCTAATTATTGAATCAGATGCGCAGGATTAGGTTTGGAGTGAAAACCTTCACGATGTTAGCTCTCCACAACAGGGTTGGAGAGCCCTGTCCTAAACAATAGATTGCAAAGCAGCATCCCCACTCAACATTTTGGAAATGGTAAGTTTACTTTCTCATCCATAAACACAGTCAAGTGCAAATACGGTTCTGCAGTTCAAATCAGTAGGATGACGGGCATTGTTATTAGGAAGGACGTCTACCATGGATGGATCTCTAAAGTAATGAGTATGATCACACCTCATAAATGTAAATATTATGGAGAGACCAATGCATTTGGCAGCCAAGCACAAGTTATCAGTGTAGCCTATTATCGTCTGGACATGATGTTGAAATATCTTCACGCCTACAATAAAATCCTCCAGGCTTCCGTCATAAGAGTCAATTCAATTTGAAAAATTAAGAATTACAGGGGGCAGTTTGAGAAAACTAATCCTGTGTGAATCGTTCTCTGGAATAATGCATATGCTTGGCTAATAATGACAAAAGCCATGGCTCTTGTAATACCTGTCTGAATAGGGCTATAACATTGCAAAGAATAGGCTTATCAGCGTAGAGTGTGCCGCATCATCCCATGGGATCCGTCAGGGCTGCACACAGAAGAAATATCACCTTCTATATTCAAAATAGGCCTTTTATAGGCAAATGAGCAGAGTCATGTAGTCTTCCTAGTAGGACTCTGCAATAATGAGGTGGTGTGTATGTGTGTGCGCGTCCGTTCAAGCGTGTTTTGGGAGTCGAGCAAGAGTTGATTTCTTTCGACTCCAATCACAGGAGTCGGAGTCAACTCCCAAAATCCTGGAGTCGTGCACCACAATGATCAACGACCCGCTGATCAATGACCCGCTCTGTGGGGTCCTAAATCCAGCCACCTGAAATCATACCGCTGACGCTTTTTGTATCACATTGCAATAATAACAAAACTGAGGGGTTTCAAAAATGCTATTTCAGAAAGTGGGGGGACATGACCCCTCTGTCCCCAGTGAAAGCTGTGCCCCTGTGTGTGTGTGTCTGATTATCGCTGCTGAAATTAATAGTTGTTTGGAGTGATCTCAGGGGGAAGGAGTTATTTTTCAAGGTAACCCATCGGTACTAGCTACCCACATTAAAAAATAATATAGTGTATGCTACTAGACCATCACAAGACCATAATGCTTGCCTTTTGGAGCAGCAAGAGGAACTGCCCCTCCCTACCTTCAAGCTATGCTCAAACCCTATACCCCAACCCGAGCACTCCATACTGCCACCTCTGGTCTCTAGGCCCTCCCACCCCTACGGGAGGGCAGCTTCCGCTCAGCCCAGTCCAAGCTCTTCTCTGTCCTGGCACCCCAATAGTGGAACCAGCTTTCCCTGGAAGCTAGGACAGCAGAGTCCCTGCCCATCTTCCAAAAACATCTGAAATCCTACCTCTTCAGCACAGTAGATTGATGGCACCTTAATTAGGGAGGACGGGCTTGTGGTAAGGACTGGAGCGTAATCAGTGGAATGGTATCAAATACATCAAACACATGGTTTGATGTCATTCCATTTGCTCTGTTCCGGCCATTATTATGAGCCGTTCTCCCCTCAGAAGCCTCCACTGCCTCAAAGAGTATCTTAAATAATCCCACAGCACCCTCTCACACCTCCCCCACCCAAAAAGGTGACAAAAATACATAAAATAAAAACATTTTGTGAACTAATATTCGCTCTTGACCTCTTTGCTGTTAGATACTTTATTGAGGAAAAATGGACTTACAATGACTGTGATTATGTGGTTGTCCCACCGAGCTATCATAAAATGAATGCACTAACTGTAAGTCTCTCCGGGAATGCTATGGTTGGAATAATATAGTATTCACTGTAGTGGTTTTTTTCGGACTTTACTGTAGTATTCTTCCCTACAAAGACAAAACGCAGTATCTACGTAATTTGTTTTACTGCAAAGTCTATTTTTGTCTAGACTGAAATGCTAGTTCTGATACTCCGTTGTATATTCTGATCAACTGGCTTGTTCTTGTGTCAGGAAATGAAACAGCACATTACTATACCTGGCCATGACAGCAGATCAAACATTTTGACCAGATTCGTAGTAACTGTGTTTCGCCATTGTAGGGCAGTATTCCCTATAGTGTTTTTGCGGACTGAAATAATGTAGTATTTACTGTAATATACTGTAGTTTTTACAGTTTACTATAGTATATATACTGTAGTAAAAAAATTGTTGTATATACTGTAGTACTGTAGTATTTACTTTAATGTTTTTTCAGACTGTAGTACGGAATACTGTAGTAATTACTGTAGTGTTTTTTCAGACTGTAGTACGGTATACTGTAGTATTTACTGTAGTATTTTTGGGGACATTAGTTTAGAATTGACCAAAGTGTTTTTGCTTCATTATCTTTGACATAGAAGTGGGGGCCTTTCTCCTTGAGGAAACCTACTGGAGAAATACTGAAAATACTTTTCCATGACCTGTGGGTAGGAAGGACTTAGTTCTGACCGGAGAGTTCCGAGCTTCTGCTCTTTTCTATAATCTGTAGGGAATGCTCTATTTATGCTCTCTTCGTGGCACGTAGGTTTTTCACTTACAGGTGGCACAAATTTGTATATGGAGGAGGGGAATTGGCAGGGTATATGCAAATGAAATACTATAGCATTTACTATAGTTAAAAACACCTGATCGAGGGATGCTACATTTACCTTTTAGTAATTTAGCAAACGCTCTTATCCAGAGCGATTAACAGTAGTTAGTGCATATATTTATGTATTTTTTTCATACTGGTCCCCTGTGGGAATGGAGCCCACAACCCTGGCATTGCAAGCACTACCAACTGAGCCACACGGGACCGTATGTAGTATAATATTCTACAGTATACTACAGTTTACTACAGAATTCAATAGTAAGTACTATAGTATTCTATAGTATACTTATATTATGTGGGTAGGGTGGGATACATTCTTGCAATTTGCAATTGAAAAGAGGGAGAGAGAGAGAAAGAGAGAGAGAGAAACAGGAAAGAAATGGTGGGGAGAGAGAAAGATGCAGGGAGAAAAAAGAGAGGTAAGGTGAGGGAGAGTGAAGTGGGGGAATGAGTGAGAGAGGGAGGGAGAGAGAGATAGATGGAGGGATAGATACAATAATATACATTGACACCAACAGACAACAGGCTCTTTCCTATGCAGAGTGATGCAGAGGCTCTCTGTGTGTTTGACTTGGGAATTACTTACGTTTTATCAGAGGACTGCAAGCATTGGCATCTCTCTCTCTCTCTCTCTCTCTCTCTCTCTCTCTCTCTCTGCCTCTCTTTCCAGCTGCCTATGTATATCTGTTTCTACTTCTCTAGTGTGTTTCTTCCTAAACCTCTCCTGCACATCGTGTCACATCCTCACAGGTACCTAACGGGCTGCAGAGGCCAAATTAAAGGTACCTAACACCCTGCAGAGGCCAAATTACAGGTACCTAACGGGCTGCAGAAGCCAAATTACAGGTACCTAACACCCTGCAGAGGCCAAATTACAGGTACCTAACACCCTGCAGAGGCCAAATTACAGGTACCTAACACCCTGCAGAGGCCAAATTACAGGTACCTAACGGGCTGCAGAGGCCAAATTACAGGTACCTAACACCCTGCAGAGGCCAAATTACAGGTACCTAACACCCTGCAGAGGCCAAATTACAGGTACCTAACGGGCTGCAGAGGCCAAATTACAGGTACCTAACACCCTGCAGAGGCCAAATTACAGGTACCTAACACCCTGCAGAGGCCAAATTACAGGTACCTAACGGGCTACAGAGGCCAAATTACAGGTACCTAACACCCTGCAGAGGCCAAATTACAGGTACCTAACACCCTGCAGAGGCAAAATTACAGGTACCTAACACCCTGCAGAGGCCAAATTACAGGTACCTAACACCCTGCAGAGGCCAAATTACAGGTACCTAACACCCTGCAGAGGCCAAATTACAGGTACCTAACACCCTGCAGAGGCCAAATTACAGGTACCTAACGGGCTGCAGAGGCCAAATTACAGGTACCTAACACCCTGCAGAGGCCAAATTACAGGTACCTAACACCCTGCAGAGGCCAAATTACAGGTACCTAACGGGCTGCAGAGGCCAAATTACAGGTACCTAACACCCTGCAGAGGCCAAATTACAGGTGCCTAACACCCTGCAGAGGCCAAATTACAGGTACCTAACGGGCTGCAGAGGCCAAATTACAGGTACCTAACACCCTGCAGAGGCCAAATTACAGGTACCTAACACCCTGCAGAGGCAAAATTACAGGTACCTAACACCCTGCAGAGGCCAAATTACAGGTACCTAACACCCTGCAGAGGCCAAATTACAGGTACCTAACGGGCTGCAGAGGCCAAATTACAGGTACCTAACACCCTGCAGAGGCCAAATTACAGGTACCTAACACCCTGCAGAGGCCAAATTACAGGTACCTAACGGGCTGCAGAGGCCAAATTACAGGTACCTAACGGGTTGCAGAGGCCAAATTACCGGTACCTAATGGGCTGCAGAGGCCAAATTACAGGTACCTAACACCCTGCAGAGGCCAAATTACAGGTACCTAACACCCTGCATAGGCCAAATTACAGGTACCTAACACCCTGCAGAGGCCAAATTACAGGTACCTAACGGGCTGCAGAGGCCAAATTACAGGTACCTAACACCCTGCAGAGGCCAAATTACAGGTACCTAACACCCTGCAGAGGCCAAATTACAGGTACCTAACGGGCTGCAGAGGCCAAATTACAGGTACCTAACACCCTGCAGAGGCCAAATTACAGGTACCTAACACCCTGCAGAGGCCAAATTACAGGTACCTAACGGGCTGCAGAGGCCAAATTACAGGTACCTAACGGGTTGCAGAGGCCAAATTACAGGTACCTAACGGGCTGCAGAGGCCAAATTACAGGTACCTAACACCCTGCAGAGGCCAAATTACAGGTACCTAACACCCTGCAGAGGCCAAATTACAGGTACCTAACGGGCTGCAGAGGCCAAATTACAGGTACCTAACACCCTGCAGAGGCCAAATTACAGGTACCTAACGGGCTGCAGAGGCCAACTTACAGGTACCTAACGGGTTGCAGAGGCCAAATTACAGGTACCTAATGGGCTGCAGAGGCCAAATTACAGGTACCTAACACGCTGCAGAGGCCAAATTACAGGTACCTAACACCCTGCAGAGGCCAAATTACAGGTACCTAACACCCTGCAGAGGCCAAATTACAGGTACCTAACGGGCTGCAGAGGCCAAATGACAGGTACCTAACACCCTATAGAGGCCAAATTACAGGTACCTAACACCCTGCAGAGGCCAAATTACAGGTACCTAACACCCTGCAGAGGCAAAATTACAGGTACCTAACACCCTGCAGAGGCAAAATTACAGGTACCTAACACCCTGCAGAGGCCAAATTACAGGTTCCTAACGGGCTGCAGAGGCCAAAATACAGGTACCTAACACCCTGCAGAGGCCAAATTACAGGTACCTAACACCCTGCAGAGGCCAAATTACAGGTTCCTAACGGGCTGCAGAGGCCAAAATACAGGTACCTAACACCCTGCAGAGGCCAAAATACAGGTACCTAACACCCTGCAGAGGCCAAATTACAGGTACCTAACACCCTGCAGAGGCAAAATTACAGGTACCTAACACCCTGCAGAGGCCAAATTACAGGTACCTAACACCCTGCAGAGGCCAATTACAGGTACCTAATTGGCTGCAGAGGCCAAATTACAGGTACCTAACACCCTGCAGAGGCCAAATTACAGGTACCTAACACCCTGCAGAGGCCAAATTACAGGTACCTAACGGGCTGCAGAGGCCAAATTACAGGTACCTAACGGGTTGCAGAGGCCAAATTACAGGTACCTAATGGGCTGCAGAGGCCAAATTACAGGTACCTAACACCCTGCAGAGGCCAAATTACAGGTACCTAACACCCTGCAGATGCCAAATTACAGGTACCTAACACCCTGCAGAGGCCAAATTACAGGTACCTAACGGGCTGCAGAGGCCAAATTACAGGTACCTAACGGGTTGCAGAGGCCAAATTACAGGTACCTAATGGGCTGCAGAGGCCAAATTACAGGTACCTAACACCCTGCAGAGGCCAAATTACAGGTACCTAACACCCTGCAGAGGCCAAATTACAGGTACCTAACACCCTGCAGAGGCCAAATTACAGGTACCTAACGGGCTGCAGAGGCCAAATTACAGGTACCTAACACCCTGCAGAGGCCAAATTACAGGTACCTAACACCCTGCAGAGGCCAAATTACAGGTACCTAACGGGCTGCAGAGGCCAAATTACAGGTACCTAACACCCTGCAGAGGCCAAATTACAGGTACATAACGGGTTGCAGAGGCCAAATTACAGGTACCTAATGGGCTGCAGAGGCCAAATTACAGGTACCTAACACCCTGCAGAGGCCAAATTACAGGTACCTGACACCCTGCAGAGGCCAAATTACAGGTACCTAACACCCTGCAGAGGCCAAATTACAGGTACCTAACGGGCTGCAGAGGCCAAATTACAGGTACCTAACACCATGCAGAGGCCAAATTACAGGTACCTAACACCCTGCAGAGGCCAAATTACAGGTACCTAACACCCTGCAGAGGCCAAATTACAGGTACCTAACACCCTGCAGAGGCCAAATTACAGGTACCTAACGGGCTGCAGAGGCCAAATTACAGGTACCTAACGGGCAGCAGAGGCCAAATTACAGGTACCTAACACCCTGCAGAGGCCAAATTACAGGTACCTAACACCCTGCAGAGGCCAAATTACAGGTACCTAACACCCTGCAGAGGCCAAATTACAGGTACCTAACACCCTGCAGAGGCCAAATTACAGGTACCTAACACCCTGCAGAGGCCAAATTACAGGTACCTAACGGGCTGCAGAGGCCAAATTACAGGTACCTAACGGGCAGCAGAGGCCAAATTACAGGTACCTAACACCCTGCAGAGGCCAAATTACAGGTACCTAACACCCTGCAGAGGCCAAATTACAGGTACCTAACACCCTGCAGAGGCCAAATTACAGGTACCTAACACCCTGCAGAGGCCAAATTACAGGTACCTAACACCCTGCAGAGGCCAAATTACAGGTACCTAACACCCTGCAGAGGCCAAATTACAGGTACCTAACGGGCTGCAGAGGCCAAATTACAGGTACCTAACACCATGCAGAGGCCAAATTACAGGTACCTAACACCCTGCAGAGGCCAAATTACAGGTACCTAACACCCTGCAGAGGCCAAATTACAGGTACCTAACACCCTGCAGAGGCCAAATTACAGGTACCTAACGGGCTGCAGAGGCCAAATTACAGGTACCTAACGGGCAGCAGAGGCCAAATTACAGGTACCTAACACCCTGCAGAGGCCAAATTACAGGTACCTAACACCCTGCAGAGGCCAAATTACAGGTACCTAACACCCTGCAGAGGCCAAATTACAGGTACCTAACACCCTGCAGAGGCCAAATTACAGGTACCTAACACCCTGCAGAGGCCAAATTACAGGTACCTAACGGGCTGCAGAGGCCAAATTACAGGTACCTAACGGGCAGCAGAGGCCAAATTACAGGTACCTAACACCCTGCAGAGGCCAAATTACAGGTACCTAACACCCTGCAGAGGCCAAATTATAGGTACCTAACACCCTGCAGAGGCCAAATTACAGGTACCTAACACCCTGCAGAGGCCAAATTACAGGTACCTAACACCCTGCAGAGGCCAAATTACAGGTACCTAACACCCTGCAGAGGCCAAATTACAGGTACCTAACGGGCTGCAGAGGCCAAATTACAGGTACCTAACACCCTGCAGAGGCCAAATTACAGGTACCCAACACCCTGCAGAGGCCAAATTACAGGTACCTAACACCCTGCAGAGGCCAAATTACAGGTACCTAACACCCTGCAGAGGCCAAATGACAGGTACCTAATATCCTGCAGAGGCCAAATTACAGGTACCTAACGGGCTGCAGAGGCCAAATTACAGGTACCTAACACCCTGCAGAGGCCAAATTACAGGTACCTAACGGGCTGCAGAGGCCAAATTACAGGTACCTAACACCCTGCAGAGGCCAAATTACAGGTACCTAATACCCTGCAGAGGCCAAATTACAGGTACTTAATACCCTGCAGAGGCCAAATTACAGATACCTAATACCCTGCAGAGGCCAAATTACAGGTACCTAACACCCTGCAGAGGCCAAATTACAGGTACCTAACACCCTGCAGAGGCAAAATTACAGGTACCTAACACCCTGCAGAGGCCAAATTACAGGTACCTAACACCCTGCAGAGGCCAAATTACAGGTACCTAACACCCTGCAGAGGCCAAATTACAGGTACCTAACACCCTGCAGAGGCCAAATTACAGGTACCTAATACCCTGCAGAGGCCAAATTACAGGTACCTAATACCCTGCAGAGGCCAAATTACAGGTACCTAATACCCTGCAGAGGCCAAATTACAGGTACCTAACACCCTGCAGAGGCCAAATTACAGGTACCTAACGGGCTGCAGAGGCCAAATTACAGGTACCTAACACCCTGCAGAGGCCAAATTACAGGTACCTAATACCCTGCAGAGGCCAAATTACAGATACATAATACCCTGTAGAGGGCCAAATTACAGGTACCTAACACCCTGCAGAGGCCAAATTACAGGTACCTAACGGCTGCAGAGGCCAAATTACAGGTACCTAACACCCTGCAGAGGCCAAATTACAGGTACCTAACACCCTGCAGAGGCCAAATTACAGGTACCTAACACCCTGCAGAGGCCAAATTACAGGTACCTAACGGGCTGCAGAGGCCAAATTACAGGTACCTAACACCCTGCAGAGGCCAAATTACAGGTACCTAACGGGCTGCAGAGGCCAAATTACAGGTACCTAACACCCTGCAGAGGCCAAATTACAGGTACCTAACACCCCTGCAGAGGCCAAATTACAGGTACCTAACACCCTGCAGAGGCCAAATTACAGGTACCTAACACCCTGCAGAGGCCAAATTACAGGTACCTAACACCCTGCAGAGGCCAAATTACAGGTACCTAACACCCTGCAGAGGCCAAATTACAGGTACCTAACACCCTGCAGAGGCCAAATTACAGGTACCTAATGGGCTGCAGAGGCCAAATTACAGGTACCTAACACCCTGCAGAGGCCAAATTACAGGTACCTAATGGGCTGCAGAGGCCAAATTACAGGTACCTAACACCCTGCAGAGGCCAAATTACAGGTACCTAACACCCTGCAGAGGCCAAATTACAGGTACCTAACACCCTGCAGAGGCCAAATTACAGGTACCTAACACCCTGCAGAGGCCAAATTACAGGTACCTAATGGGCTGCAGAGGCCAAATTACAGGTACCTAACACCCTGCAGAGGCCAAATTACAGGTACCTAACACCCTGCAGAGGCCAAATTACAGGTACCTAACACCCTGCAGAGGCCAAATTACAGGTACCTAACATCCTGCAGAGGCCAAATGAACCAAAGAAAAAGGGAGAAAATTAGAGTGAATGGACGGCAGGGCCTTTATAGCTACGTGGGAGAAATGAATAAGAGAAAGCGAGAGACAAAATAGAGGAAGAATGAGAGACAGAGTGACCGGCATGCAGGGCCCTAGCTGATCAGGAGACAGTCTGCTCAGAAGCAAAGGTCAGGGGGAGCGTCTTCAGATGAACTGAGTCTGCGGAAATCTCATTTCCAGAGAGCAAATATGATCACTGTTTAAAACTTAGCCAGAGTTCAGGGAGGAAGAGAGGAGAGGGGGGGGGGGAAGAGAGGTGGAGAGGAGGAGAAGAATTTATAGAGATGAGGATTTGAATGAGAAAATTCAATTTAGCTCCATCAAACACACACACACACACACACACACACACACACACACACACACTCAGGTCTGGGAACCGGGAACAATGAGAGATCAGATGGTGATCACCTTATCCATCATAGAAGGCCATCACATATGCCGAGCGAAAGGACAGAGCAATAGAAGGAGAGAACGAATGAAGATCTCCACCCCCCTCTTCTCTTTTCTCTTAAAATCATCAAGCTCTCACTGAATCCTAGACGGACTATTCATCTGGTTCTCTCAGTGAATAGAGAGAGGGTGAGGTGAACAGGGATCAGAGTAGCTCACAATTAATCCTGCAGCAATGCTCACACGTCTGAATAGCACGTATCTTTAACTGACATGCACAAACATTCTATGGAAGCAAAAGGATGCACACAACTATGAGAAGGTACTGGAGAGAAAAGGAGAAAGGGGAATCGGCTGGGGGAAAGAGCGATGGAGGTATGGCAGTATTCTTCCTCAGTAGTGTTAGCGTTATCAGTGTGACCAAACAGAGCTTTGCTGGAGCTGCCTTTCTCACTGTTTGTATCAGCAGCACTATTTAATCCCCATAGCTGGACCCTCACACCTTTGTGTGTATGGTTGTGTGTATCTTTGTGTGTGTATGCGTGTGCGTTCAGCCTGTCTGTGTGTGTGTGCATGCGTGCGTACGCAAGTGTGTTAGATGATGATTTGTGTGTGTGTCTCCAGGTAAGGTCACCTTGCATCCCTGGCAGTTTGGACCCCCTGCGTAGATAAAAATCATCCTTTGAAGCTAAGCAGGGTTTAGGGACGCCTCTTTACCCACCAAACCACAGAAAAGCTGAGTGATGTGTGTGTGTGTGTGTGTGTGTGTGTGTGTGTGTGTGTGTGTGTGTGTGTGTGTGTGTGTGTGTGTGTGTTTGTGTGTGTGTGTGTGTGTGTGTGTGTGTGTGTGTGTGTGTGTGTGTGTGTGTTTATCTCCACCCACCAAACCCCAGAAGAGCTTAGAGAAATCAGCATCAGGATACTATGAAGAGCCAAGTCTGCATCTTATTGCATAAACATGTCATAGATTAAGTGGGGGCGTGGTCATGGTATGTCTTTCATTTAGGCCTCTGTTAATACTAGTCCCAGCACAGGAGGTTGCTGCACCTTTATTAGGGAGGACAGGCTCGTGTTAATGACTGGAGCGGAATCAGTGGAACGGTATCAAATACGTCAAACATGGTTTCCAGGTGTTTGATGTCATTCCATTTGCTTCATTCCGGCCATTATTATGAGCCGTTCTCCCCTCAGCAGCCTCCACTGTAAGTAACCTTGTCTAAAGGAAAATTGCTCTATGTAAGACATGGCCTATAGAGTAAATAACATCTACCTCAAATACTTTGAATGACTCTGCACTATAGGTGTGAATGGTGTTTGTGCCTCTTTGCGTCTGTTGTTTTTATGAGGGTTAGTAAGAAGGAAAACTTTCCAGCCTTTTCTAATATTACAACATGTATAATCCTTCCCCCTTACTGAAACGAAAGATCAAACACAATCATACAATTTCACTTTACATCATTGATTTCAACTCTATCTCTCCAAGGCACCTACAAAATCTGCAAAGCACACTCACGGCTACAACAAAGCCAATCACTCCAAAACAGGCTTATGTTTCCAATGCACTCTTCATATTCAGCCAATGCATTGGGGCAACTTGTAAGCAAATGATTTAGCTTAATATTGAATCATATACACACGCTTACCCAACGACTCAATATTTATTTTCTCTTGCCTCTCCTTGATCTTCGGAGAGTAAATATATTTATGTGCTTTTGGCATGAAATAATCTCCTAACACAAAAATGCCTGCCGTCGAAAATCAATGTCAGAATGAGGACGCAGGGCTGGGTTTCTAGGTCACATCAGAATATTTATTTTGAAGGTATTGATTTATGTTGTGTGTGACCTGCCTCACACTATTCTTTGTAATTAACACAGAGGCAAAATGAGACTAGGAGTATGGGCTGTGTTGCCCGATTTTAATGTGTGTATGTGTGTGTATGTGTATATATGTGTGATTGTGTGTGTATGTGTATGTGTATGTGTGTGTGTGCGTGTGCATGTGAGTGTGTGTGTGTGCATGTGTGTGTGTGTGTGTGTATGTGTGTGTGTGTGTGTGTGTATGTGTGGCCATATTTTAGTGGCTCGATAGATGAGATGGAGCTATGATAAAGAGGGGGCGGGGTTGGGCCCTAAGGAAGATTTATACTGCAACAGGGGAGGTGTGTGTGTGCACGTGTGTGTGTGTGTGTGTCTGTGTGTGTGTGTAAACCGACGGAGTAAATTAATTTTGCGATATTAAACTCAACCTCTCACCCAGACTCTGTCTCACTACCCATAAGCCTCTGCTTCTGCGCCCTTCACTGGAAAGGCCAGCGCAGACAAAGGATTCAGGATCACTAAGAGAAACCCAGACAATGTGTGTGTGTTGCTGTGGAGCTGCTATCTCTTCCATACATGATTTCTCTATTACTATTCCACACACAGGCGAGTGAGAGTGAACGTGTGTGTGTGTGTGTCCTGTGTGAGGCTGATGTCAGGGAAGTGATAAGCTAGAGATAAGGAGTGAACAGCCAACCATCCAACAACACCCAAGGACCGTGATCCTTAGAGCTATGAGTTTGTGTGTCTGTGTGTAACCCTATATATTAACCCTATATTGGGCTGTGTGTTATTGTCCTTGTCTATATTGCGTGTCTTCTCTCCATGGTTGTGGGTGTTCATGTAGACCTCATTGACACTGTGTGTTCCAGTCCTCATCTACACTGTGTGTTCCAGTCCTCATCTACACTGTGTGTTCCAGTCCTCATCTACACTGTGTGTTCCAGTCTTCATCGACACTGTGTGTTCCAGTCCTCATCTACACTGTGTGTTCCAGTCCTCATCTACACTGTGTGTTCCAGTCCTCATCTACACTGTGTGTTCCAGTCTTCATCTACACTGTGTGTTCCAGTCCTCATCTACACTTTGTGTTTCCGTCTTCATCGACACTGTGTGTTCCAGTCTTCATCGACACTGTGTTCCAGTCCTCATGTACAGTGTGTGTTCCATTCTTCATCTACACTTCGTGTTTCAGTCTTCATCGACACTGTGTGTTCCAGTCTTCATCGACACTGTGTGTTCCAGTCCTCATCTACACTGTGTGTTCCAGTCCTCATCTACACTGTGTGTTCCAGTCTTCATCGACACTGTGTGTTCCAGTCCTCATCTACACTGTGTGTTCCAGTCTTCATCGACACTGTGTGTTCCAGTCTTCATCGACACTGTGTGTTGCAGTCCTCATCTACACTGTGTGTTCCAGTCCTCATCTGCACTGTGTGTTCCAGTCTTCATCTACACTGTGTGTTCCAGTCCTCATCTACACTGTGTGTTCCAGTCCTCATCTGCACTGTGTGTTCCAGTCCTCATCTACACTGTGTGTTCCAGTCTTCATGTTGCAGTCCTCATCTACACTGTGTGTTCCAGTCCTCATCTACACTGTGTGTTCCAGTCTTCATCTACACTGTGTGTTACAGTCCTCATCTATACAGGTGTTTTTGTATGTGTCTTTGCCATGTGTGTGTGTGTTCTCACCATGTGTGTGTGACCTAACCCTCTTATTGTGTGTCCTCCAACAAGCTCTCACGGTCTCAAGTCAGAATGAGAAGTTCATCCATGTTTCTAAAACATCACATTTTGAAGTTATTCCAAAACATCACATTTCAAAGTGTTTAAGGTTAAGTTTAGGCATTAACTCAGATTTTTTTAAGTCTAGGGTTTAGGTTTAGGCGCTAACTTCAAAATCTTAAGGTTTTAACTCTGAATGGTTAAGGTAAGGGTTAAGGTTAGGGATAGGCTTAAAACCAAAATCTCAAAAACAACTTCAAATCGCTGAATTCGAACATGTAACCTTTGGCAACAGAGGCAGATGCTTGAAGGTAACATGCTTGAAAGTAACATGCTTGAAGGTAACGTGATTGAAGGTAACATGCTTGAAGCTAACATACTTGAAGGTAACATGCTTGAAGGCAACATGCTTGAAGGTAACATACTTGAAGGTAACATGCTTGAAGGCAACATGCTTGAAGGTAACATGCTTGAAGGTAACATGCTTGAAGGTAACATGCTTTTGAAGGTAACGTGATTGAAGGTAACATGCTTTTGAAGGTAACGTGATTGAAGGTAACATGCTTGAAGGTAACATGCTTGAAGGTAACCTGCTTGAAGGTAACGTGATTGAAGGTAACATGCTTGAAGCTAACATACTTGAAGGTAACATGCTTGAAGGCAACATGCTTGAAGGTAACATGCTTGAAGGTAACATGCTTTTGAAGGTAACGTGATTGAAGGTAACATGCTTGAAGGTAACATGCTTGAAGGTAACATGCTTGAAGGTAACGTGATTGAAGGTAACATGCTTGAAGGTAACATGCTTGAAGGTAACGTGCTTGAAGGTAACATGCTTGAAGGTCACATGCTTGAAGGTAACATGCTTGAAGGCAACAGCCCTCACTGTTGCCCCTAGGGGCCGGTTTACACGTCATCTCCTGACTTCCTCTGACATGGATGGATGTCGGGTGACCTGGCTGGTCTTCAACCTGTGTGTGTCCTCTGTCCTCTGTCCTTTAGCTCTGGTGTCACTCTGCCCCCATCCCCTCTCATCTGGTGTGTTTGAAGTGACTATTAGTGAGAATCAAAGCCTTCCTCCATCCCTGGTCTCGTCCCCGTAACCTTTTAGAATATTCACCAACGATCCTCATCCCTTTTGTGATCCCCTGGAGAACAAATCATCAAAATCCTCAGGACCTTTATGTGGAGCCATCCCCTTTCCATTGTTACTCTCTCCACCGTCAATCGCTTTAAACATTCATAAGCCCCATGGTTGAGTCCGGGATGCGTTCAAGAGTTCCTTTCCTTACTGTTCCTCAGTGTACGCCGATAACCTCCGGCCAGGTGGTGGTGGTGGTGGGGGGGGGGGGGGGGGGGGGAAACAGTCCAATTAAGATCCTCATGTCTTCCCTTTGCGTAGTATCTCTCTCTCTCTCTCTCTCTCTCTCTCCCACTCCCTCCCTCTCTCTCTCTCTCTCTCTCTCTCTCTCTCTCTCTCCCACTCTCTCTCTCTATGGTGTTAATTTGGGTGTGTTTCAGTGAGCTCTGTAGATGTCTGTTTCACAGTAAAGAGGTCAGCCTCATTTGTCTGCGGAGCCATGGAGGGTCTGAAGGACAGACAGCCGAACGGACAGAGGGCCAGCTGGCTCTACGGGCTAGCATCAAAGACAAACAGAGCGGGCACAGAGAGAGAGACAAGGATAGAGAAGGAGAGAGAGAGCCAGAGAGAGAGACAGCGAGATGGAAGTACTGTAGGCGACCTGACCAGAGAAAGTGGACAGATAACTAATCACACCATTGCCCCCCCTCTCTCTCTCTTTCTCTCTCTCTCTCTCTCTCTCTGTTCTTCTTCTCC